>NC_037673.1:156879694-157052521 GCF_003255815.1 Theropithecus gelada
AAAAAAAAAAAAAAAAAAAGCTAGGTGTGGTGGTGTGTGCCTGTAGTCTCAACTATTCGGGAGGCTGAGGGAGAAGAATTGCTTGAATCCAGGAGGCAGAGGTTGCAGTGAGCTGAAAGCATGCCACTACACTCCAGCCTGGGTGACAGAGCAAGACCGTCTCAAAAAAAAAAAAGAAAAGAAAAGAAAAAATGAATAATGGTAACACACTAGGCCCTACTATATGCACAGAAATATTGAGTAACTTATCCAAGGTTGCCCGGGGCAGAGATTTGAACCAAGATCATCTGATTCCATAGTCTGTACTCTTACCACTAGGCTCCCCTGCCTCACTAGAATCCACCCCCTGGCTGAGGAATCCGACATGGAGGTAAAGGGAAGAGGAAGCTAGGAATCAAGCCACAGCCCCAGAAGTCCAGGTGTTAAAAACAATTTACGAGACAAAAAAACATTGTTTTGGACTGAGCCCCTATGCTAGTCCAGATCAAACCAAATGGATTCCTTCATGCTAGGTGCCATGTAGTCAAACTAAACTTAGAAACAGGAGAGTTTCTTGAAAAACAAGAGATTCACAGCAACCAACCCAGAGGGGCTCATCAATCTGAGCCAGTATGATAAGGAGGTCTTCTCCGCTTTAACCCTCTAAGGAAAGTAACATGGAAATGACCCATCTGCTTTTCGATCCTTGTTTCTGCTTTCTTCAGCCTTTTTCTGCCTATAAAGCCCACCACCTCTGCTCAGCTCATTGGAATACCTTTCTATTTTGCAGATAAGGTCTGCCCAATTCATGAATTGCTAATAAAAGCCAATTAAATCTTTGAAACTCAATTTGTTGACATTTCGTTCTTTGAGAGAGGTATTGTTGTTAGGACACCCCTCCGCTGCCCTCCACAACACCACTGTGGTTATGGAGAGAGACCACCACCCTCTCTGTGCTCCTGCCGAGACCCCCACCCCTGCCTCTTTCCAACACAGCCTCATCACTATGATCTGCCTTGAGACCACAGTGAGGCACCTGAGCCTTCTTCCTATCCCGTTACCATAGAAGCTCAGGTCTCCCCTTGCTCCTCCAGACTTGAACCCTCATGCCCCGCCTGGCCATTGTCCCCAGTTCTGACCCTGTCTCCTGAAACCTGCCACTCTGTTCTGGACCCTGGTCCAGACTCACAGGGTCCTTTTGATCTTCTTACTCTCATTCCCAGGCTGCACATTCATATCACCTCAAGGACTTAAAAACATTCTGAAGCCCACGCTCCTTACCAGACCAATTAAATACAATTTCAGATTGTAGCATCCAGGTACTGGCATGTTCTCAAAATTTCCTGGGTGTTTCTAATTTGTGGCTGGGTCAAGAATCACAGATGGAACAGACCCTGGCTCTCCTTGAGAGCTCAGCTGCCTTAAGTGGTGGCTGTGTTCACTTCCGGTTGCCTCTGAACCATGGGCCTGAAGGTGCCGTGGGCTCCTCTCTCCTCTCTGCTCCCCCTTGTCACTGCCACTCTCTTCTCCATCATTGTTTCTGTAAAACCTTCAGTCTTTGAACCTCATGTCTTCAAAGTGCACCTCCTGGCTACCAGGTCACCCCTCATTGCTTGAGGATTTTAGCTCCTGGCTCACTGTCACTCTCTAACACTGCTCCTGTTTTGTTTTGTTTTGTTTTGTTTTTTTAGACAGAGTCTCCCTCTGTCACCCAGGCTGGAGTGCAGTGGTACAGTCTCAGTTCACTGCAACCTTCACCTCCTGGGTTCAAGCAGTTCTCCCGCCTCAGCCTCCCAAGTAGCTGAGATTACAGGCATGTGTTCCCATGCCTGGCTAATTTTTGGATTTTTAGTAGAGGTGCTGTTTCACCATGTTGGCCAGGCAAGTCTCGAACTCCTGACCTCAAGTAATCTGCCTGCCTTAGCCTCCCAAAGTGCTGGGATTACAGGCGTGAGCCACCGTGCCCGGCTCACTGCTCCTGTCTTAATTCTCAGTGTTTCCAACATCCAAACAGATAGATGGACCTTCTGAGACGCTGATCTGTCCTCTAATCCCTGTCTTTCACCTCACCTCGGCCGTTCCTTGTGATGGTCTCACACCATCCATGGTCACAGTCTCCAATAACTCCTTGACCACTCACCACTTATCACTTGCCATCTTTCCAGCTCACCTTCACTAGGACCCAGACCCCAGTTATCCTTGAAGCCCTGAATCTTATCTCCTCTCTGCTGTCTCACTTCCTCTCACCTCCTCCCTTCTCGCCTTGTCCAGATTCCATTCCAAAGTCAATCAGTGGAATCAATCCTTTGCATCTATCCTTAACCCTCTTGACTTTCTCATAACTTGCAGCATCCACTCGGCCAACCTTCAACCCAGGTTCAGTCCAGCTGCCTGTTCTGCACCAGATCCTGTGCACTGACCGTGATGGGACAGAAACATAGCCACGCTGATGGCCTTCCAATGAATTCACCATCATTAAGCACAAATGGGTTTTCTATTTGGCCGAGCAAGCCTTCTGTATGTCTCATGGGTCTTGAGGATGGTCCCTGAACCAGCGGCATCAGCATCATCTGGGAACTTGTTAGAAATGCAAATTCTCAGACCCCATGTCAGACGTACTCAATCAAATACTCTGGGGGCGGGCCCAGCACTCTACTTTAACCAAGCCTCTAGGTGAGTTTGATGCATGGACCCCAGTATATACCACTGCTAGAGTCTGTTTCCCCTCCCTCTCTCCAAGATGAATATTTCATGCCATCTCTTCTCCCTGCTCACATCTAATACTTCCTCACCCCTCCTCACATTCAGCTAGCTTCCTTATACACTAAGAAAATAGGAAAAATCAGAGGAACTTCCACAAGTTCCCACACCACATCTCTGCCTCCTCTTACCGCACCTGTGCCCATACATGCTGCCTGCTGTCTTTTATTGAGGACATGCTGGCCATCCGGTCTTAAAACCAGGCCCCATGACTTCCCTGGTCCAGTCTGCCACCAACTTTCCACTGGATAATGGCAAAAGCTCCCTAACCAGTCTCCTTACGTCTACCTTTGCCCCCTACTTTGCCCAACCAGAATGACTCCATCAAAATGCAATTCGCATCCTTCCTTTGCCCAAAACCCCTCAATGATTCTTCATCTCGCTCAGAGTAAAGGCCTATACCTACAGGGCCCTGTGTGATCTGCCTACATCTTTGTTCCCCTGTCTGACCTCATCTTCTCCCACACTCCCCGCCCTGTCCACCTACTCCCACCACACTGGCCTCTTGCTTGTCCTCAGACATTCTGGGCACGCTCCCACCTCAGCGTCTCCACACTTGCCGTTCCTCCCAGCCCCACATATCTGTACAGCCAGCTCTCTAATATCCTTCAAGTTTTTACTCCATGTCATCTTATCAGGGGGGCTTTTCACAGCCACCTATTATAGTTTCAGCTACTGATCCTTCCATCTGCCTTCTCTGCTTTCTTTTTTTCTCCTAGTCCTTAACACTATCTAACAGACTACATATTTGGCTTTTAAAATATTGTTTACTCTCTGTCTCCTGCATGGAGCATTAAGTCCATGATGGAAGAAATATCTTACTTTTTTCTTCTCCATCGCAGTGCCCAGCTGAGTGCCAGGCATAGAAGTGGATCAGTGAATTCAGACCATCAACCTCATCAATGATTCTCTTCCTCCGCTGAGCATGGTGGCTCACACCTGTAATACCAGCACTTTGGAAGGCTAAAGCAGCAGGATTGCTTGAGCTCAGGAGTTTGAGATTGGCTGGGCCAACATACGACTACCCAGTCTCTACAAATTTTTTTTATTTTTATTTTATTTTATTTTATTTTTAGACAGAGTCTCACTCTATTGCCCAGGCTGGAGTGCAGTGCCACGATCTCAGCTCACTGCAGGCTCCGCCTCCCAGGTTCACGCCATTCTCCTGCCTCAGCCTCCCGAGTAGCTGGGACTACAGGTGCCCGCCACCACGCCCGGCTAATTTTTTTTGTATTTTTTAGTAGAGACGGGGTTTCACTGGGATAGCCAGGATGGTCTTGATCTCCTGACCTTGTGATCCGCTCACCTTGGCCTCCCAAAGTGCTGGGATTACAGGGGTGAGCCACTGCGCCCGGCCCCACATTTAAAAAAAAAAAATAGCCAGGCATGGCAGTGTGCACCTGTAGTCCAAGCTACTCAGAAGGCTGAGGTAGGAGGATGGTTTGAGCCAAGGAGGTCAAGGCTGCAGTCACCCATGATCATGCCACTGCACTCCAGCCTGGGTAACAGAGTGAGACCCTGTCCAAAAAAAAAAAAAAATTCCCTTTCTATTTTCCCTCTGGCTAAAACTTGGTTCTCTTCTGAGAACGAGCTTCCACTGTAACCCCCTTAGGTGGAGCTGTTTTCTGTCCCTCTCCCCTTGTACCAAGCGGCCTGAGCGGAAGATGGTGACCCCTGCTCCCCATCACCACACCCAAGCCACTCTCCTTCCCTTCTCTATACCCCCTAGCTTAGAAATTCATATCATCAGACCAGTCCATCTTGCCCCTGTCTCCTGTGGACCCCCAGGGTTTTCCCCTCACTCCTGGAAGAGCTGAGTCGGTGCCTTGCTGTTGCAATTCCAACACTGCCTCATGAGAATTCTTGGTGATTTTGCTATCTTGGTCGATGATTCATCCAAGACCCAGGTTTTTCAGTTCCTTGAAGTCCTCTCCAACAATCTTATTCTCCACCCTGACTCAGCCACTTGCTCTGTGGCCAAAACCCAGACTCTGTTGTTACTAATAATTGCAAACCGTCCATTTCAGGAATCGCATGCTGTGACCAACAAGCCTGTCTTGCCAGCTCACCCCTCAGGCACTCTGACTTCAGCAACCACCCTACTCCATTGGGTCCTCCAGCCATTGCTCACTCCACCTTTTCACTGCCTCGCCCACCGCTGTCATGCCTATGCTATACACAGTGCAGATTCCATGGCTCACCATTAAATCCTTTGGTTGTACACATGCTCCACTAGGCTGCCTACTCTTGATTCATGATTTTTACCCCGCAAAAACCCAGCCCTTATCAAAGGCAACATTCCACCTACTCAGCACCTGCACAACCAGAGGGCACAATAAAATGATCAAATCCATGCTCATGGCCTCACATTAAATCAATCACAATAGCTATTCTCATAGTGCTTTCCATGGGCAAGGTACCATTATAGGTGCTTGACATGTAGTAAGTCACTTAATCCTCACAACAACCTTATGAGATACTACTATTATCATCCTCATTTCAAGATGAGAAAACTGAAGCATGGAAAGGTTAAGAGACTTGCCCAAGATCACATATCTGGGTGGAGGAATTAGAACCGGCAATTCAGCCCCAGAATTGATACTCAGGACCACTACACTGGCCTCTCGGGATCCATGAACTTCACATACTGCTGTTGTCGAGCATTTCTCCCACAATTCCTTTGGCCAGCCTTCTCACATGAGACCCGGCATCAGAACCACCTGGAGGGTTTGTTAAGAACAGGTGACTGGACTTCATTCCCTGGGCTTCCGAATCCATGACAAGAAAGTGTGGTCTAATGATCAGCCTTTCCAACCACTGCCCAGGCGATGCTGCTGTACAGTTCAGTGACATTAATTACATTCACACTGTTGTGCAACCATCACCACTGTGTCCTAATATTTTATATCTAGAATACATATTTTAGCTGGGCACAGTGGCTCACGCCTAATCTCAGCACTATGGGAGGCTGAGGTGGGTGGATCACTTGAGATCAGAAGTTCGAGACCAGCCTGGCCAACATGATGAAACCCCGTTTCTACTAAAAATACGGCAATTAGTCAGGTGTGGTGGCATGCGCCAATAATCTCAGCTACTGGGGAGGCTGAGGCAGGAGAATCACTTGAACCTGGCAGGCAGAGGTTGTAGTGAGCTGAGATCGAATCACTTGACCCTGGCAGGCAGAGGTTGTAGTGAGCTGAGATCATGCCACTGCACTCCAGCCTGGACAACAGAGTGAGACTCCATCTAATAAAAAAAATTACATTTTAATATATCTGTTTATGTATAACATAGACAATATAGTTTTTATATCTATCTATCTATCTATCTATCTATCTATCTATCTATCTATCTATCTATCTATCTATCTATCTATCTATTTTTTTGAGATGGAGTCTTGCTCTGTCGCCCAGGCTGGAGTGCAGTGGCCGGATCTCAGCTCACTGCAAGCTCCACCTCCTGGGTTTACACCATTCTCCTGCCTCAGCCTCCTGAGTAGCTGGGACTACAGGCGCCCGCCACCTCGCCCGGCTAGTTGTTTGTATTTTTTAGTAGAGATGGGGTTTCACCGTGTTAGCCAGGATGGTCTTGATCTCCTGACCTCATGATCTGCCCGTCTCGGCCTCCCAAAGTGCTGGGATTACAGGCTTGAGCCACCGCGCCCGGCCTATAAATCTATATTTTTATATACCTAGATATATAGAATTTATATATTTTTATATACAGAAAATCCCAAAGAATCCACAAGAAAGGTGCTAGAGTACAGCCTCATATTGTCTCTTGACCCTTCTCTGGGCATGTTTTGCCTCCATTCCTCCACCCAAAATGCTCTTTCAAAGTCTCCTCTTATCTCCATCTTGCTAAAGTCAATGACCAACACTTGGTCTGCATCATCTGATATGGTTGATCATTACTTCCTCTTCCCTTCTTTCTCTGTTTTTTTGAGATGGGGTCTCTGTTGCCCAAGCTGGAGTGCAGTGGTATGATCATAGCTCACTGCAGCCTTTGAACCCCTGGGCTCAAGGGATCCTCCTGCCTCAGCCTCTCAGATAGCTTGGACTATAAGCAAATGCCATCATGTCTAATTATTTTTTTGAAGTTTTTTTTTTTTTTTTAGAAACGAGGTTTTGCTTTGTCGTCCAAGCCAGTCTCAAATTCCAGGCTTCAAGTGATCCTCCCGCTTCAGCTTCCCAAAGTGCTAGAATTACAGGCATGAGCCACTACACCTAGCCCCTTGCTCTTTTTAATAGTATCTTTAGTTTCCAGCATCACAGTCTCTTGATTCTCTTCTAGCTCTGTAGCAAACCACTTATTTTTCAGTCTCCCTTGCTGGATCCTCCTCATCGTCCACACTCCAAATACCAGAGTGTCCCAGGGCTCAGTCTTCAGACTCTCCCCTTCTTTATCTGCATTCTTTCCCCTTGTGGTCGCTCTAGAACCATGGCTTAAAAGCCATCTGTAGACTGAGGACTTCTAAATTTATATCGTCAGTCCAGACCTCTTCTCTGAACTCCAGACTCGCACATTCAACTACCCATTTACCATCTCAACTTAGATGTTGATGACGGTCCTCAAAAGAATATGTCCACATCAAACATCTGGAACCTGTGAATGTAGCCTTATTTGGAAAAAGGGTCTTTGCAGATGTAATTAAGGATCTTGAGATGAGAAGATCTCTAAGTGGGGGGCCCTAAATCAAATAGAAGTGTTCTTATAAGACACATAGGGAGGAGAACCACTCAGGAGAGGAGAAGGCTGTGTGACCAAGGAGGCAGAGATTGCAGCAATGCAGCCACAAGTCAAGGAACCCTGATGGCCACCAAAAGCTGGAAGAGGCAAGGAACAGAGTCCATCCAAGACCCTTGAGAGTAAGCACGGCCCTGCTGCTGACATGTAGATGTCAGACTCTGGTTTCCAGAACTGTGCAAGGATCCATTTCTGTTGTTTTAAGCTACAGTTTGTGGTAATCTGTTATGGCAGCTCTAGGAAACTTACACAGATGTTTTATAGACATCTCTGACACAACATTTCTCAAAACAAACTCTGTTTACTCACCTCCTGCTCCCATCCACAGAGTCTGCTCCTCCACTCCTCCCAGGAGCAGTGTTTCCCATCCCGGCAAAGGCAATTCCAGCCTGAAAGTTGCTCAGGCCAAAACCTTTATGTCAGTGTTGACCCTTCACTTTCCATCACAGCCCACATCCAAATCCTCAGTGAAACCTGGTGGCTCTATCTCCAAAGATGACCAAAATTATATCATTTCTTACCTCTTTCCTGCAACCACTTGGGGCCAAGCTCCCATCATCCCTTGCTGGGATCTCTCTCCTTTCTTTCTTTTCTTTTTTCTTTCTTTTCTTTTTTCTTTCTTTCTTTCCTTCCTTCCTTCCTTCCTTCCTTCCTTCCTTTCTTTCTTTTCTTTTTTCTTTCTTTTCTTTTTTCTTTCTTTCTTTCCTTCCTTCCTTCCTTCCTTCCTTCCTTCCTTCCTTTCTTTCTTTCTTTCTTTCTTTCTTTCTTTCTTTCTTTCTTTCTTTCTTTCTTTCTTTCTTTCTTTCTTTCTTTCTCTCTCTCTCTCTCTCTCTCTCTCTCCCTTTCTCCCTTTCTCCCTTTCTCTCTCTCTCTCTCTCTCTTTCTCTCTTTCTCTCTTTCTTTCTTTCTTTCACTTTCTCCATTTCTTTTATTTTTGACAGGGTCTAGCTCTGTTGCCTAGCTTGGACAGCAGCGGCACAATCATGGATTACTGCAGCCTCTGCCTCCTGGGCTCAAGAGATCCTCCCACCTCAGCCTTCTGAGTAGCTGGGACTACAGGCATGTACCACCATGCCTGGCTAATTTTTTATTTTGTTTTTTTGTGTGTGGCGGGTGGTAGAGACAGGTTTTCACCATGTTGCCCAGGCGGCTCTTGAACTTCTGGGCTGAAAAGATCCTTCAGTCTTGCCTCGCCTCCCAAAGCCCCTCCCAAAGCTGGGATTACAGATGTGAGCCACCACACCCGGCTGCTGGGATTATTAAACTCATCTCCTATCTCTCGCCTTTGTCCTTGCCCCTCACAGTCTATTCTCAAATAGTAGCTGGAGTAATGCTGTTATAATTGAAATCAGACTTCATCACGTATCTGCTCAAAGCCCTCCAATTATTTCACATCTCACTCAGCATAAAAGCCAAGTTACCATGTTCTACAGGCCGCTACATGATCTGGGTGCTTGTAACCTTTCTGAGGTCATCACCTGCCACTCTCTTCCTCTGTTACTCTGCTCCTTGAGCCAACCATGTTGACTCCCACCTCAGGGACGTTTCATTGAGAATGTTGGGGGTTGGCAAGGAACTGGTAGAGTTGCTAGGCTACATTTTGTGCCATTGGATATTTGTAGGCATGAATTGAAAGTGGGACCAATCAGCACAGCTGGAAATGAGTGTGGACAAACATGAACCTGAAAGAACCAATCCTTCAAGATAGATCCTGAGTGGCTAACTGGGCCTAAATTTAAAATAGAGCCAAATGGCCATTTGCTTACTACAGGTCACACACATACTCTGAGTTCCCCAAACGTCTTTCACCTCTGTTTAATTTTGGGACTTTCAGGGCTCACCTCAACCAACCAGAGCTCACCTACCTCAGCCAATCAGGGCTCAGCTGTATCAACCAAGCAGAACTCAGCTACATCAACAATTCAGAACTAAGCAAGTTTGAATCCTTCACTTGCATAAACAGATTTGATTGGAAATCTACGTAGAAAGTTTTTCTATAAAAGCTAAACCCGGCTCACTCCTATAGTCCCAGCACTTTGGGAGGCCAAGGTGGGCGGGTCACTTGAGCCCAGATGTTGGAGGCCACCCTGGGTAACATGGTGAAACCCCATCTCCACAAAAAAATACAAAACAAACAAACAAACAAAAAAAACTAGCCGGGTGTGCTGGCATGGGCTGTAGTCTCAGCTATTTGGGAGGCTGAGGTGGGAAAATCTTGAGCCCAGAGAAGGTTGCAGTGAGCTGAGATCGCACCACTGCACTCCAACCTGGGTGACAGAGTGAGAGCCTGTTCCCCCAATCCCCCACCCCCCCCGACCCCCCCAAAAAAAGCCAAACCTTCTCTTTGTCTTTGGAACATATCTTCATTTTACACTAAAGTCTGAGTCCCCTTGGTTTGTAAGCTGTTCACTGAAATAAAGCCTCTTTCCTCCAAATTCCTTTTTAGAGAACTTTTATTCACAGAATGAAGAAAGAGAAGGATTGGGTTTGACTGAATTACGGTTTTGCTAGGAAAGAATGATGAGAGAAAAGGGCAAGGATGTAAGGGCTATTTGTATAAGGGAATGATTATAATCTTGGCCCCATGAAATCTCAGATGGGTAAGAAGGACTTAAGTTAGAAAGAGCTTACCATAGGGCCTGGCACATTGTAAAAGCTCACTAACTGCATTCATCCTATGTATACTACAACTACTCTTCTTCTTCTTCTTCTTTTTTTTTTTTTTTTTTTTTTGGAGATGTTTTCTGGCTCTGCCACCCAGGCTGGAGTGCAGTGGCGCGATCTCAGCTCATTGTCACTTCCACCTCCGGGTCCAAGCGATTCTCATGCCTCAGCCTCCTGAGTAGCTGGGATTACAGGCACCTGCCACCATGCCTGGTGAATTTTTGTATTTTTAGTAGAGATGGAGTTTCACCCTGTTGGCCAGGCTGGTCTCAAACTCCTGATCTCAGGTGATCCACCCACCTCGGCCTCCCAAAGTGTTGTGATTCCAGGCATGATCCACCATACCCGGCCTAAAACTACTCTTAAACCTAAAAACGGGCCGGGCGCGGTGGCTCAAGCCTGTAATCCCAGCACTTTGGGAGGCCGAGACGGGCGGATCACGAGGTCACGAGATCAAGACCATCCTGGCTAACACGGTGGAACCCCGTCTCTACTAAAAATACAAAAAACTAGCCGGGCGAGGTGGCGGGCGCCTGTAGTCCCAGCTACTCGGGAGGCTGAGGCAGGAGAATGGCGTAAACCCAGGAGGCGGAGCTTGCAGTGAGCTGAGATCTGGCCACTGCACTCCAGCCTGGGCGACAGAGTGAGACTCCGCCTCAAAAAAAAAAAAAAAAAACCTAAAAACGACCTGGCAAAATTAACCACAGTGCCATCCTCTAGCCTAGCACTCGCAATTAAACCTCAATCTCTATAAACAAGAGATGGCTTTGAAGATAGAGCAATAAAATCCAAGACATGTATAATACTTAAGAAATGTGCATATATATATGGTATAAATAAATCAAAGGTGTGATAGCCAGAGTGAAAGTGATTATCGTTTGTAACTCTATATAATGAGCAACACGCAAAACAAAAAAAAAAAAACAAAAAATCCCCCAAACCCCAAAACACATCCAAACATGTTCTTCAATCTAAATACGTTAAGATTTACTTACTCTTCCAAGTGTTTGTGATCTTTCAGTATTATTTCAGCGTGATAATATTGTGGTTTTCTTTTACAAATCTTTGTCGACTTGCTTTCAGTTATCCATTAGTGCTGACACAGAAAGTGTTTTTTCATCTGTTACTCATATCTGCCAAGTTGCAAGCTGTGGTTGACTAATTGGAAACATACAACCAAATGGATCAACTTTATCAGCGTGTTCCAGGTACTCAAGGCCATGGCCTATTTTCCTCAAGCTTCAATATTATTCAAAGATTTGGCTGAGAAAAACATTTTATTTTTATGTTCATACAACTAGAGATGTTAATAAGGAGGATGTCAAAATCACATATATTCGAAAGATTAAAACACATCAGCAAAATTCACGAGCTGGGCCATGGATCAAGAAATCAACAGATGGGAGTTATAGTAGGAGGCGCCATCTGCCAATTCAAGGTCCCGCTAATTTAGGACTAAGACAAACCCTCTGTGACAACAGTGTGGTGGAGGGAATTATTTCTACATTTTTGAGCCGAGCACCTGGGTGGATGGAGTTGCCAGTTATTAAAATGAGGGAGTTGGGGCTGGAACACACAGTTTCAGGTTCAAGCCCCTGATGGTTTAATTCCAACTGCAGGAGCCTCAATATCATTATCTGTGAAATGGATGTCCATTCCAAATTTCCTCAATCCTATTAGTGATTTTTTGGCATTTCTGCTATTGAGAACGTGTCTTAATTAATAAATTAATCCATTTGAAGGAGTAGTGCTTGTCTTTTAACACATAAATTTTAAAATTGAGAGCGTTTCTTTTACATGGTGTTAATTTAAAATGTAACAAAGAAGACAGGACCTGGCTCATGAGGTTGCTGTGAGGATTAAATTCCTTAAAGTGTGGTGTTGTTTGTAAAGCATTTAGGAGCGTCTGGACGCCGGGGCCGATGAGGGAAGGTGAGGGCTGCAGCCCGAGCGAGGATGTCCGAGTTCCCAGTCCCGTGTGTTGATAAGATCTCCATCATCACCTCACCGAACCTCAGCAGAAAAAGGCCAGGAAAAGCATCCCCATCCTACTCCGGGGGATTATTTCTTATTTATAATTTGTTCAGGGATATGCATTTCTCTTGAGCTGTTTCCTACCCTGCCCGCCTTTTCTTGTTACTCTCTATGGAACCTACTTCAGGACAATGTCAGATTCTGACCCACACAATCAGCATCTCTGCAGGGGGATCCTGAGTTCACATTTATTTCCTGTTTACATGTGAGTCTTTTACTGTTCAAAACACTCCAGGGGGTTGGGTGAAGTGGCTCATGCCCTGTAATCCCAGCACTTTGGGAGGCTGAGGCGGGTGGATCACTTGAGGTCTGGAGTTCGAGACCTGCCTGGGCAACATGGCAAAACCCCTTCTCTACAAAAAGGACAAAAATTATCTGGGCATGGTGGTGGGTGCCTGTAATCCCAGCTACTCAGGAGGCTGAGGCAGGAGAATTGCTTGAACCTGGGAGGTGGAGGTCGCAGTGAGCCAAGATCACTGCACTCTAGCCTGGGTGACAGAACAAGACTCCATTTAAAATAAAAAATAAAATAAAATAAAAAGACAACCACAAAACTCCAGAGGCCACTGTCAGGTCAATGGTCCATAAATGCCATCCATGATCTCTCTGACTAAGGACTCTAGCCATGGTGGCCTCTTGGCTATTCCTTCAACCCGCCAGACTTCCTCTTGTTTCAGGTTCTTGCATTTGATATTTCCACTGTCTGAAATGCTCCCTGCTACCCTCCACTCCTACCCTCAGATATCCTCCTCTCACTTTCTAAAAAGTCTATACTCAAACGTCGCCTTTGCAGTAACGACTTCCCTGACCACCCCCATAAAGCTGTAATCCACCCTTAACCAGCACCCCCATTTTCTCCCCTACTTTATTTTCTCTCTGTAGCACTTTGACCATCTAACCCCATTTTATTTTATGTTTACTTGGTTTATTGCCAGTCTCTGTATTAGAATGCAAGTTCCACAAAGGCAGGAACCTTTCTCTGTCTTCTTCACTGCTTTATCCCCAGTGTCCGGAACAGAGCCTGGCATATAAAGGTCCTCAGTAAGTTCTGTGAAATAAAATGTGTAGGAGGCCATTGGTTTAGACTGAGCTCCTGCGTTAGGCCCAACTGAGTAAACCAAAATGGGATCAGTCATGCTGAAGTTCCATGTCACCCAGCCAAAACTAAGTTGTTTATCTGACCTTCCCAGAAATCAGGAGAGACAACAGCCAAATTTCTAAACAAGCTGGTTTTAGCTGGTATGATAAGGAAGTCCCCTCTTCTTTCACCTTCACAAGGAAAGCAACTTTGAAGCAGCCCATCCGCTTTTTGCTTTCTGTTTCTGCTTTCCTCAGCCCTTTTCGGTCTGTAAAACCAACCTTCTCTGCTCCGATTATAGGAACACTCATTCTGTTTTACGGAATATGAGGTATTGCCTGATTCTAGAATTGCAAATAAAAGCCAATTAAGATCTTTAAATTTGTCGAAATTTTGTCTTTTGACAGCCTTTCTTTCAATAACCAGTCTTTTATGTATTTAGCATTTCCCTTCTTCAAGTTGGGATTCGGGGCCAAAAGGGATGACTACTTTTTATAGTTTTTCATCTAGGTTGTTTCAGTGTATCAATAGTTTGTTCCTTTTCATTGCTGAGTAGTATTTCATGGTATGGATGCATCACAGTTTGTTCAACCAGCAAGTGCAAAGGCCTGGAGTGGGGAATGAACTTGTCACCCCTTCAAGTGACAGGAGACTAGGTGGCTAAAGAGAAAGAGGTTATTTATCACTTTAGGCTCTGAGCAGCAGAACCCCAAGCAGCTAAGGAGCCATAGAGGGCAGGTGAAGGATGTTCCCTGAGGTTTTTTTCGTAACTTAGCTCTCAAGTTCAGTCTCATCTGACCTCTACGGGAACTTGGCCTTGGGATGAATTCCCCGCCCCCACACACACCTTCCACAGCTCCTGACACTCTCAAAGGAGTGGATCAGATCCTGGCCAACAGCCAGCAGCATTCAGTCCTGGCAATGTCAACTATGGGTCAGCTGACTTCATTTCTTCTTCTCCTCTCACTGGTCTGCAGGCTTCGTCTGGGTCAGAGGGAAGATGGTGGGCAGGCTGTGGAGATGCACCCTTGAAGACTCTGCTCTCCTTGACCGGTCATTGGAGCTGACACAGTATGACCAAGGTCCTTCAGCCTCCATCTGTCAATTCCAGAAATTCAGTCACCTTGGAGAAAGGCTTCTGGCAGCAGAATTGGTGGATCATAAAATAAAAAAAACTATCCAAGCTAGAAGGGAACTCAGAGATCACTGAGTCCAGCCAGAGAGATGGCTCTTCCTGCAACAGCTCTCTCAAGTGTTTTATGAGCTATCTGCCCATGGGTCTCAACCTGGTTGCACCACAGACTCAGCTGCGGAGTTTCCAAAAATTCCCAATGTCCTGGCTGTACTCCAGACTAATTGCATTAGAGTCACTTAGCGGGTGGGAGACAGGGTTAGAAGTTTTAACACTCCACTCCAACCAGAGCTGTGGTCGCTTGCAGCCTGGCTGTCAGGGGACTACAGTCATTATGACCATGACCTCTGAGGTCTGAAGGACTTGGATTTGAGCTCCTGCTCTGCAGCTTCTCCAACTGGGTAATCTCAGTCAACTTTCTGAACCTCTTCTAGCCTCTATTTCTTCATCTGTGAAAAGTGGATGATCATAATACACCTACCTTACATGTTGTTCTCAAGGCCAAATGTATTAATCCATGAAAAGCACACAGTGTTTCATTCCTAGTAAGAACTCAGTAAATGTTAGCTTCTATTGTTATTACTTTCCCAAGGTCTAGCATTCTATCAGAAAGCTCCTCTGAGCCAAGCGATGTGGCTCATGCCTGTAATCCCAGCACTGTGGGAGGCCCAGGTGGGTGGATTACCTGAGGTCAGGAGTTCGAGACCAGCCTGGTCAACATGGTGAAACCCCATCTCTACTAAAAATACAAAAATTCGCTGGGTGTGGTGGCAGGTGCCTGTAATTCCAGCTACTCGGGAGGCTAACGCAGGAGAATCGCTTGAACCCGGGAGGCAGAAGTTGCAGTGAGCCCAGATGGCATTCCAGCCTGGGCGAAAGAACAAGACTCTATCTCAAAGCAAACAAACAAACAAACAAAATGAAAGCTCTTCTATAGGATAAGTTGAAATATTTCTCCTTTAGCTGCAAGAGTGGTCTTCTCAAAACCCAAGTCTGCTTATGTCACTTGCCCACTTAAAATCATTCTGTGGTTTCCTGTTATTCTCATGGTCAAGACAGACGTCTTTAGTTTGACCTATCAGCCTTCAAGGTCTGGGCTCTGCCCCCTCATCTTCTCCCCTTGCACACTTTGCCCCCATGACCTGGGGAGGGGCTTCTTTGATTCTTCCCCTCTGCCATGCTTTGCCCCACCACGGGGCCTTTGCCTGCCATGCCCCTCCCTGGAAAGCCTTCTCCACCCAGCCTGCCTTGCCAACTCCCACTTGCCCTTCAGCTCTGCTGTTACTCCACCAGTGCTACTCCCTGACAGTCTCACCAGGACAAATCCTCACCTTGCCATTCTCATGGCATCATGCCACAGCTGGCATCTTACATTTATTGGTGTGGTCATTTTTGCAAAGTCTGTCACCTGTGTTAGACTCTAAGCTCCAGGAGAACAGAGACCATATCTGTTTTGCTGGTCCCGTGATTCCTCTGTGCCTAAGCACTGCTTGGCACATAGCTGAAGTTCAATAAATATGTGGTGCATAAACAAACTGGCCCCAATTGGCCTCTTGATAAAGTCCACCGGTTGTTTCAGTTGTGCCGTCTGCAACTCTTCAAAGCAGTCAGCGCCTTCTACCCTGATACCACCTTGCAGGGGTGGGCGGGTGCCTTCAGGACTCCCAGTCTTCTCTCCTCAAGGCTGAACAGCCAACACTCCTATAGCAGGTGGCACTTCTAGACCCTCTACACCCTCCTCGGGTTCAGGTTGTAGGATGCCTAGAACCAGACTCAACACCAGGGAATGAGGAGCTTTTCAAGAGTGATTTGCCCATACAGTTCTGCCAAGTGACAGGAAACGGTGATGAGGTTGAGGATTAATACCCCGTTAGCCTTTCACCCTGAGGCCCTTGATCTCCATGTCCTGAAGCTCACACCTTAAGTGTGTTTTATGGGATAAGAGAGCCCCAAATAGAATATAGACATTTCACATGAGGAAGCCATTTCGGATCTCTGTCAGGATCAGCTTGAAAACCACTTGGGGTGGGGATAAATGAGTGGTGGAAGCTTGCAAGGGCGTCAGCAAAAATAAACACCTGTGATGAAGTTGAACTCTTCATTATTGTTTTTAAATCAGGGCCAATCTGAGGCAAAAGTATAAAGTAGATGGAGAATGTTTAAAAAATAAAAAATAAAAAAAACAAACCCCACCATTTTCCAGAGCCATCTTTGGGCTCTTTCTGAGAAATTCTTCTTTTATTTGAAACGGAGTCTCACTCTGTTGCCTAGGCTGGAGTTCAGTGGCACAATCTCGGTTCACCATAACTTCTGCCTCCCGGGTTCAAACAATTCTCGTGCCTTAGCCTCCCGAGTAGCTGGGATTACAGGCAGTTGTCAACATGCCCGGCGAATATATATATATATTTTTTCGTATTTTTCGTAGAGACGGGGTTTCCACCATGTTGGCCAGGCTGGTCTCGAACTCGTGACCTCAAGTGATCCACCCGCCTCGACTTCCCAAAGTGCTGGGATTACAGGCGTGAACCACCGCGCCCGGCCTCCTCCTGAGAAATTCTTTTTGGGTCTCTGTCTTTGGAGCAGGGAGAGAAGAGTGTTGGGGACCCACAGAGCTCGTCGGGAGCACCCTCAGATGCTGTGGTTGAGGAGCTGGGCCTGCAAGGTGACCTTCAAACCCACACTCTGCTCCATTCTCAACGCCACCCCGGCCTGAGGTCAGCTGTGGAAGCGACACCAGGACAAGGCAGGCACACACAGTATCCTCCCTTGAAGGGCAGAACTGGAGTCTTTCCTGTGTTAGTTTTCCCCTCCGCCCGGCCCAAGGCCTGGCAAAGCTGGCTGCGGGTTAGAATCGGCTGAGGAGCTTTTATGAAAGCGCATGGCAGCTGTCCCCGCAGGAGGTTCTGCTGCTGAATGAGGTTGTGGTGCCAGATAGATCTGACTCCCCACCTGGTTTGGGGACCCCGGGTGCATTCTCCAGCCGTGCCTCAGTGAGTGCTCAGGACATATCTGCTGAATTGAAATAGATTTTCAACGGACTGAACAACAACCTGCTTTGTGACAGGGAATCTAGAAAACAGCCTGAGACGAGGGTGGATCTCCCAGCCTCCATGCCGCAGGCCTGGAGGTTTGTGTAGTCGACGTTCTCCCCCTAGTGGCACGACTGAAGATGACAGGCAGGAGGGAAAAAAGCCTTTCCACCTGCGAGGCCTGGCTGCCAAAGGCTCCAGAGGTGCGAATGGACACCAGAATCCAGCTGCTCTTGCATGACTCGCCCTGCCTTACGTCGCCCTGATCCCGGCCTTGTCAGATCTCATCTTTACTTAACATTTTGATATTTTATCATAGTTTTTTGGTTAATTTTGATTTATTAAAATATTATTTCTGGCTGGGGGTGGTGGCTCATGCCTATAATCCCAAAACTTTGGGAGGCTGAGACGGGTGGATCTTTTGAGGTCAAGAGTTCGAGACCAGCCTGGCCAACATGGTGAAAACCCGTGTCTACTAAAAATTTTTAAAAAATTAGCCAGCCATGGTGGTGGGCGCCTGTAATCCCAGCTACTCAGGAGGCTGAGGCACAAGAATCGTTTGAACCAGGGAGGCGGAGGTTGTAGTGAATTGAGATCGCACCACTGCACTCCAGCCTGGGTGACAGAGCAAGATTCCATCTTGAAAAAAAAAATTATTTCTGCCAGGTGCGCTAGCTCATACCTGTAATCCCAGCACTTTGGGAGGCTGAGGCGGGAGGATCACTTGAGACTAGGAGTTTGAGACTAGCCTGGGCAACATAGCAAGACCCCCATCTCTACAAATAATTTAAAAATTAGCTGTGTATGGTGGCACAGGCCTATAGTTCCGGCTTCTCAGAAGGCTGAGGTGGGAGGATCAATTGAGCCCAAGAGGTTGAGGCTGCAGTGAGCTGTGATCGTGCCACTGCACTCCAGCCTTGGACAGAACAAGACCCTGCCTCAAAAATATATATACATATATTTCTATTGATTACTGAGGTTTTTGTCACTCTCTTACATCTTGTGCATGAGGTGAGTGCCTCAATTGCCCTCCCCCACCCTCATCATAGCCCTGATGCAGAAGTCAGCCCACGAAGCCCCCCCTAGATACACAGAGTGCGACCCCCATCATTTGTCAGGTGAGCCCTGAGGCTCCACCCAGGATGGGGCTGGCCTGTGAGGGCCTTGTGTGTCTAGTGCTCTTTGCACTGTAATCATGGGAGCTGCAGATTCTCCAGACTTTCTCCAGAAGGGGAATGGCTGCCTTTCAAAGTGTGTTCTAAATGAGAAAATACCTCTGGATCAAGGGCGATTTGAGAGCACAAAGATGCACTGGGTTCTGTGGTGCTTACATACGTGGAGACCTACAGGTAGGCCCTGGTTGCTGAAGCCCATGGCAATCAGCCATAGCTAGGAAGAAGGGCTGGGGCCCAGTGCATCTGGGAAGGCCACCGCCTTGGAGCCCCTTCCTCATCTGGGCCACCATCCCGCATCATCAGCCTGAGACCTCCAAGTGGCTCACCAAGGAGGCAGCCATCCTCAGAAGAGTCAGGGGATAAAGGAGAGCTCATCCTTGACATCACTAGCTACCAGAGACCTGCCTCAACTGCATCATCTGCTTCTGCCCCCTGCCCCGCCACAAACCCACCATCTGCAGCAACCCTAGACCACATCCAAGGAAGACAAGACCCCAGCCCTGGGCCCTGGAAGGTCTCTGCTATCATCTGCCCCACCCTCTACAAAAGAGTGCCGAGTCTTCCCCCATCATTCCCACACTCTCCCTGAGGAGTCCCTGGCCAAGGGGACATCGGTTCAATATGGGCCAAAAAGTGGCAACCACAGAGCTCTGGGGTCCAGCCCATCTTGCTGAGTTTGCATTTATTACCTGGGCTACAAAGGGTTAAGTCAAATGCCTTCAAATACCTATATCCCTGGGGGAAGGAAGAGGAAGAAGCAAAAGGCTCTCCTAAAAGTTGTATTTGTAAGAAAAAGAAAAGGAAAAAAGAACTGTTCACTGGCCAAAGCTGACCCCTTCCCACAGGGGTGCTGCAGGGGACCCCAACCCACACGTCAATCTGATTGGGTCAGAAAGCCTTTCCTGAATTTTTCAGACCCACCCCAATCCCAAACCATTTATGGCCCAGAGAAAATGGAGTTATTTTAAATAAACCCCATTTTACTTATGGAGATGGCCACTCCTTCCAGAACCATCCCGTGCAGCCATCGCAGTCCCTGAGTATCTCTCTAGGCAGGCAGCCAGAGAAAGCTGCTAGGGAGCTGTGGCTTCAACTGAAAATTCTCTCCAGCAAATTGTTTCATGGGGCTCTCAATACCTGCCTTTTGTTTTTGAGACAGTCTTATTCTGTTGCCCAGGCTGCAGTGCAGTGGCATGATCTCAGCTAACTGCAACCTCCACCTCCCAGGTTCAAGCAATTCTTCCGCCTCAGCCTCCCCAGTATCTGGGATTACAGGTGCCCACCACCACGCCTGTCTAATTTTTGTATTTTTTGAGATAACATTTCGCCATGTTGGCCAAGCTGGTCTTGAACTCTTGACCTCAAGTGATCCATCTGCCTCAGCCTCCCAAAGTCCTGGGATTACAGGCGTTGAGCCACCACATCCGGCCAGCACCTGGCACTTTCACTGCGGCTTCTTAAGCCCTCAGACCCCTGCATACTGGAAACACCTGGGCTTGGGGTGAGATTCATTTGCGTGGGATCCATTCCTGCCATCTTAGAGCAGCGGTTCTCAGGCGTACGTGCATACCCTGGTGGATCTCATTCATTGAGAAGCGGACCTGCAAAAGATTAACTAATAACAAAGTGCTCAAGTCTGTGGCCGACTTGACTCATGCATTGAGCAGATTCAAGATGATCCGCTTATCAGTGTCGTGCTCACTTTGCATTCTGATAAGCCTTTGTGAGTGGAACGAGCTTTGCCATGGCCTGGGAGGTTCTGTATTATCTTCCAGCCTCACGCCTCATGCCTGGCTTCTCAGTTCTGACGTTGGCCCCTCCCTCTTTTCTGTCAAAGTCTTTGCACTTGCAGAGTCTTTTGCTGGGAGACCTCTTTTCCGAGGCCTTTGCATTGCTCTATTTCCTTCTTTGGAACTCAGCTCAAAAATGGAACTTTTCCAGGTACTGACTTAGAGGGGTCTTAAGAGAGCCTTTGGGGAAGGGAGGTGAGAGGCTGGAAATAGCTTGTTCTTCGATCTACATGGAGGTTTCAGGGTGTGCACATAAGTAAAAAGTATTCACTGAGCCTGTCAACTTAAAATTTGGAGAGTCACTGTATGTAAGTAAACCTAAAAAGGCAAACAAACAAAAAGAAACAAATTTCCACCTCTTCCCTGTCTCCTGTTATTCCTATTACTGTCAACCATGGCATGTTCATTTCTATCCTGGCATAATATTATGTTATTTGCTTGGTTATTTGTAAATTGTATCGTCTGCTAGAATGTAAGCCGCATGAGGACAGATGCTCTGTCTTGTCCACTGCTGCGCCTTTCAGAGAATAGCATAGTGCCTGTTACATAGTAGATACTTTAAAAAGAAGTGAATAAATAGATGGTCGGATGAATAAAAAGGCTTGGATTTAATGATCGGGAAAAAAAGAGGCAGAGGAGGTCAGCCTGAGGCTAGAACTGCTCACTGGACCCCCCCACCCCCAGCCTACAGTTGAGGGGTCTTGCTCTGTAAGCCCAAGTCCAGAAGCTTGCTCCCTGCCTGGCGGACCACACTGGCATGTCTATACCTCGTTGGGGTCATCCTGGTCGGCGTAGATTAGGAAGCCCGTAAAGAGGCTGTCTGTCCAGTAAGGGTCGTAGAAGAGCCCATTCTGCTCTGAGTAGAAGATCTGCAGCCAGACTTCGTCACCCTGCTTGAGAGCCAGGATGGTGGAGCCCGAGGCCACATCATGGTTACCGGTGTTGGCATCAAAGGTCCGGATGCGGTACTGGCCGTTGTGCACCAGGCCGATGGCTAGGTGCTTGTTGGCCAGCGTGATGTCGTAGGTGAAGTAGTAGATCCCAGGCACGCCGCAGACGAACTTGCCGCTGGAAGCATTGTAGTGACCACCCTCGTTCATCAGAATCTTGTCAAACTTGATGGGCAGCCGCTCCCGTGGGTAGCTCTTGGTCACTGCCACTGAGAAAGCTGACTTGGTATGGCCACTGCCGCAGCTGCAGGGGCCTGGGAGGCCCGGCTCCCCCTTCTTGCCCTTAGGCCCCTTCTTGCCTGGCGTGCCATGCTTCCCGGGGGTGCCGTTGACCCCCTTGGGGCCACGGGGGCCAGCCCGCCCAATGGCCCCGGCTTTGCCCTTTGGTCCTGGCTTTCCCCGGTTACCTGTCCGGCCAGGTGGACCTGGAAGACAGAGCAGCTGATGTTATGGACGGTCCTCACAGACCTAGGCAGAGGGGTGCGCCTTGGTTTTCCAACCTTGGAGAAGGAGTGCTCGGGTAATGGAAAGAACAAGAAGGCTTTGGAGACACATAGAAGTGGGTGTAAATCCTAATGCTAGCTATCTGGAAAATGGAAATGATGATACTTACCTTCAAAAATCACTGTGGATCAGGGCAAAAAGTTCACACCCTTTCCTTTTCCTGCCTTCTAAGGAAGGGTCTGGTCTGTCTGCCAGATCAATCCTTCCACGGGCTGTGCTGGTAATGGGTTGAGAAGAGAACTAGAAAAAGCCCCTTGATTTCAACACATTGATCTTAGTAAAATCCCTGCCTAGTGCATACAAGCCCTGCCCACGTGTACAAGGATTTTATTGCGGCATTGCTTACAATAGCAAAAAATAGGAACGACTAAATGCCCATCCAAAGGAAAATGATAAAAAAAATTATGGTCCATTCATACTGTGGATTTCTATGCAGGAGTTAAAAAAAAAGAAAAGTAGAGTTAGTGTGCTCTATGAAACCTTCTCTAACATATACTAAGAGGAAAGAGCAGGTGGCCAGAGCCTTTATGTTAAAAGGAAGCCAGGCTGGGTATGGTGGCTCATGTCTGTAATCCCAGCACTTTGGGAAGCTGGGACTGGAGGATCGCTTGAGGCCAGGAGTTTGAGATCAGCCTGGGCAATGTAGCCAGACACTATCTCTACAAAAAATATAAAAAGTAGTCAGGCATGGTGGCGTGCGCCTGTAGCCCTATCTACCTGGGAGGCTGAGGTGAGAGGATCGCTTGAGCCCACGAGTTCCAGGTTACAGTGAGCTCTGATTGTGTCACTGCATTCCAGCCCGGGCAACAGAGTGAGACCTTATCTCTAAAAAATAAAAATTAGGAAAACAAAAGGAATCCACAATGCTAAATATTTCTACACCCATTTAAACGCATAGAAGAGTGCCTGGCCTATAGCAAACATTCCCTAAATACTAGCTGGCATTCCCTGCAGAACAATTCCCCCAATTGTGTTTTCCTTTAGAATGCTTTTTGATGTTTCATACTCATATTTCATAAAATGCACATTTCTCTCAATACAACATTTTTGGCTACTGATTGTATAAAATCAATTTAGTTTATGACCCTTCAACTCAACATTTTAAACAAAACCTTTGTGGATAATGACTTGAGTTCACTGACACAAGGTTATGTCACCCATACGAACTGGGTGGTCAAGGAAGTAATGTTTCAGGCATTTTCCATCCTAACAAGTTACTTTGTTTCTTATACGTATTTATGTAGGCATTTCACTGTGTTTCAGAGCTCTGAGTTAATCTGTAATGCATCTGAATTTTTCCTATTTTACGTAATTCGGAAATAGGTTTCCAAATTGCATTTTGTTACTGAACACTTGATTTTCAGCAACAGAGTGCTTATGTTAAATGCCTGACAATGCCCAGTATTATTAAACACATATGTAAATACACAGAGAAAGGCCAGGAAACATACACACCTAACCAATTAATAGTGGTTACCTCTGGAGGGTGAGGGGAGGATGAGAAGGGGTAGTAAGTAAGGAGGACTTTTGCTTTATGTGTATTGTTTGAATATATTACAGTGAGACTGTATTTGTATATTACTCATATAATTAAAAATAAACAGAATGGGAAAAAATAAAACTAAGAAAAGTCACAAAACTCTTGAAAAAATGAAAATAAACAAAAGGTGGGAAAAGGAGCCAAGAGAAGAGGAGTAGAGACAGAATCTTTTTTTTTTTTTTTTTTTTTAGAGATAGAGTCTCACATTGTTACCCAGGCTGGAGTGCAGTGGTGCGATCATAGCTCACTGTAACCTCAAACTCTTGGGCTTGAGTCATCCTCCTGCCTCAGCCTCCTGAGTAGCTGGGATTTCAGGCACACACCACCACGCTTGGTTAATTTTAAAATTTTTTGTAGAGATGGTGCCTCCCTATGTTGCCCAGGCTGGTCTCAAACTCCTGGCCTCCCAGTACTCCTGCCTCGGCCTCCCAAAGTGCTGAAATCACAGGCATGAGCCACCATGCAGCCCCTAAGTCATTTTGACTTGGGGTTTTTGGTGGGAGACAAATAGGTAAGAAAGCTTACCGGGAAGTCCTACCATGAACTATATAACGTGCTTTCCTCTTCAATTTTTTTTTTTTTTTTTTTTTTGAGACGGAGTCTCGCTCTGTCGCCCAGGCTGGAGTGCAGTGGCGCGATCTGGGCTCACTGCAAGCTCCGCCTCCTGGGTTCACGCCATTCTCCTGCCTCAGCCTCCCGAGTAGCTGGGACTACAGGTGCCCGCAACCTCGCCCCGCTCGTTTTTTGTATTCTTTTTAGTAGAGACGGGGTTTCACCGTGTTAGCCAGGATGGTCTCGATCTCCTGACCTCGTGATCCGCCCGTCTCGGCCTCCCAAAGTGCTGGGATTACAGGCGTGAGCCACCGCGCCCGGCCTCCTCTTCATTACCTTTTTTGAGAGACTTCAGGAAAAGCTGACTTTACTCTTGAAAGACTTTTCTGGGGGTGAATTTGTGTGTGTGGTGATGGGGGGGCGGTTGGATGTTATCCTGAATTGGCCCCAGGGTGACAAGCTTCGTCTGGGTTACATGTGCTGGGTTCCCAGCACCGCTTTCCTTGGTGTGGTGGCTTCCTTCTCTGCAGAGACTCAACACATAGCAGAAGAGATGGCCAAAGGCAGCCCCAGTACACGGTAGAACTTCCTGGTAAGCTTTATTTATTTGGGGAAAAAGTCAACAGCAGAGACTCTGTCCCTCAGGATCCATAGGCAAACCTCAGGGAAATCTCTAGCTGGCCTGCTTGGAGCTCATGTCCAGACCTGAGTCTGCCGCTGTGGTCAGGAAATTGGATATCATGACACCAGTGCCCAGCACGCTGGAAGACCCCCCCCCCCCCGCCATACCACCAGTCAAAGCTATGATGGTTACTTTTATACTAATCTCCTGGGGAGGAGGTACTTTTGAAGGAATTAGTTTGGTGTGGCAGGAAAAGACCTGGATTTGCAGTCAACTATCTGTGTGTTATGTGAGCTCAATAAGTCCATTACAGGGTGCCTAACATTTATTGTGTGTCTACGCTGAGACAGGTGCTTCATACACTGTTTTATTTCATTTTTACCACAACCCTGTGAGACAGGTGCTATTTATTATCCATATTTTAGAGATGAGGAAGCCATGGTTTGGAGAGAGGTTAAATAGTTTGCCAAAATCAGTGTCCAGGTTTGTTTCCAAAGTTCATGTTCTTGCAGGGATGATATTTTGCTCTCAACTGAATCATTCTGACTCTCCGTATCCTCATCTGCAACATGGCGAAAAGAAGAATCCCTCCGGCACAGGATATGGATGGTCAGATGGGCAACATGCTCAAAAGTGCTTTGTCAATATGAAAATGCCATACAAATAAAAATTATTATATTTCTCTACTGCTTAAAATGTAGGCTTAGGGATGCTGCTGACACTGAAAAGTGCTTGGTTGCTGGGGTGAAAGTTTGGAGATATAAGGAATGTCACAACGGAAAGGTCTGTAGAGTATATCCATTCTGCTTGCCGTCTGCCTGGCATCCCTTCCTTTGGGGAGCTGCCATTCACCATTTCATTTCATATGGTCCTAGCAGGGCTGTCAGTCACAATGACTCTCACACACACACACACACACACATACACACACACGCACGCAGGGGTGGCCCCATGAGCCTGCCCTGCAAACGGCGGCACCTCTCCTCCTTGGTCAAGGGAATTGGTCCAGGATACACATGTGGCCAAGGAAAATTGGCTGTTCTGAGATTTGCTCTGTGGATGAAGCCAGGAAGATGTGGGCCTGAGCCCAGCAGTTGCTATTTCAGAACTTCCAGCCTTTGTGAGGATGCAACAAACACAGAGAGAAGCAGAGCCCTGACAATGATATTTGAGCTCCTGGACTCAGCTATTCCTGGAGCTCGGCTCTTGGATGTCTCAGTTTTGTTTTGTTTTGTGTTTTGTTTTTGTTTTGTTTTGTTTTTTTTGGAGACAGGATCCTGCTCTGTTGCCCAGGCCGAAGTGCAGTGGCACAATCTCAACTCACTCTAACCTCGGCCTCCCGGGTTCAAGCAATTCTCCTACCTCAGCCTCCAGAGTAGCTGGGATTATAGGCATGCGCCACTAGGCCTGGCTAATTTTTTGTGTTTTTAGTAGAGATGGGGTTTTGCCATGTTGGCTGGGCTGGTCTTGAACTCCTGGCCTCAATTGATCCGCCCACCTCAGCCTCCCAAAGTGCTGAGATTACAGGTGTGAGCCACTGCGCCTAGCCTGATGTCTCAGTTTTATGAGCTAATACATTCCATTTGGGACTGTAAGTTGGGTTTCTGTCACTTTAACCATCAAGTGTTCTGAGTAATATTTTGGGAGACTTTTCCAAAGTCACTTAGCAACCCAAAGGTGCACCAGGGGCAGGAACACAAAATTCAATACCCATGTTCCTTTCAGAATAAACTGCTCTGAGGCTGGGCACAGTGGCCCATGCCTGTAATCTCAGCACTTTGGAAGGGCGAGGTAGATGGATCACTTGAGATCAAGAGTTTGAGACCAGCCTGGCCAACATGGTGAAACCCTATCTCTACTAAAAAAACTCAAAAATTAGCCAGGTATGGTGACATGCGTCTGTAGCCCCAGCTACTCAGGAGGCTGAGGCAGGAGAATTGCTTGATCCCAGGAGGCAGAGGTTGCAGTGAGCTGAGATCACACCACTGCACTCCAGCCTGGGCAACAGAGCAAGCCTCTGTCTCAAGGTGGGGCGGGATATATATATATCTCTGTTTATAAGTAAACAGTAATCTGATTTATAATGAAGAGGATTAATACTAGTTTTATCAACTTCATGACGTCCTTCGCATGCCGGATGCTGTCAGCCCGGTGGGAACGAGAGGGGCAGGTGTAGGCCTCTTACCTTCCTCTCCACTGTCCCCCCTGTCGCCGTCCTGTCCATCTTGGCCGTCTTTGCCAGGAAAGCCCATTCGTCCCATCATTCCTGAGGGCCCTGGGGCTCCTGGGGGGCCGGGTGGGCCCTGGGGGCCAGGCAGGCTGCAGACCAGTTGAGGGGAGCCTTTCCGGAAGTCCCTGCGAGCAAAGGCGCCAAGCAGTGGGTCAGCAGCGCAGGGGAGGGCACAGGCCAAGAGCACCCAGGGGATCATGGTGGTCACCTGTGGGAGGCAAGAGAGCTGTGACAGGTGAGTGTGGCCACCAAGCTGGCCTGGGTCTGGTCAGAGGGGATGCACAGGAGGAGGCAGCTGGGATACACTCAACTGGATTTCTGTCTCTTGCTCTTTCCTGCATCACATTCAAGTAGATGTGATGTGGACAGAGTCGTCATATCTTGAGGAAGTATTTGGGTGAGTGGAGTCATTACCCAGAATACACTTTGAAGGGGTCTCGGGGGTGAGGCACTCATCATCAGACCATCATCCCCCAGAGTGGCTGAAATGGATGCAGACCTTATGACCCAGAGACTGGTGACTGGGAGGAGCTGTGAATGGAGAGAAATGATCCATGGTTTCATCCAAATCTATGGCATGAATAGAAAGTTACAGTTCTACAAGGGTAGAAATGTTTGAATTGTAGGTGACTTTGCAAGCAGTCTGCTTCTCACGGGAGACTCAGGGTTGCGCATGAGGAGGGTTGAGGATTCATTTACTGAGTGGAGGTCAACCACCACCTAAGCGACCTTGGCAGGCCGGTAGCAGCTCCTCCCCCAGGTGCTTCCTGTGCGCCAGGCATGTGCTAAGAGCTTTCCATTCATTACTTGATCTTCACAATACCTTTATAGGATAGATACAGGAGAGGAAGCGGAGGCTCAGAGAAGTTGAGCAATGTATCTACATCACACTTTTCCAACCCGGGGCCTGTGGGCCGCATGCACCCCAGGATGGCTTTGAATGCAGCCCAACACAAGTTTTGTAAACTTTCTTAAAACATCATGAGATATTTTTTGCGATTTTTTAAAGTTTAATGTTATACTTTTTTTACAGTTCATAACATTAACGTTAATGTTAGTGTATTTTATGTGTGGCTGAAGACAATTCTTCTTCCGATGTGGCACAGGGAAGCCAACAGACTGGACGCTCCTGGTCTACATCACGCGATGAGTAGATGGCAGGGCTAAGGTTTGAACCAGGCCATCCAGATCCAGAGCCTGTGCCCTCCCGTCCCAGGCTAGACCGTGTCCTTAAGGCTGATGGCAGCAATAGCACGATCCCACCGGAGATCAGTGTGCTATACACCCAGAGGTATCTACTCCCTGCCCTCACTATGCATTCGCAGAAACTGAGACCCAGAGCAGAAATAAGCAACTTGCCCAAGATCTCTCAACAAATCAGTTCCGTTGCTTTGTAATTAACAGCCTCTCTCTCAAGAATGAAACCAGGAGGGGGAACATCCCAGGCATGGCTTCCTGCCATGGAGATAAACTATGAAATGGTAACTTGCTTTGTGACCTTAAGCAAACCCTTTTCCCTCTCTGGGCCTCAGTTTCCTCACCTGAACAACAGGGGCTGGACTAGAGCAGTGGTTCCTAAACTTCAGTGCGCATCACACTCACCTCGAGGGCTTGTTAACACACAGGTTGTTGGGCCTTATCCCTAAAGTTTCTGATTCATTAGATCTGGGGTGAAGCTGGATCGTTTGCATTTCTAATAAGTTTCCAAGTATTGCTGCTGATGGAGGTCCAGAGACCTTGTTTTGGGAACCACTAGAGTAGATGGTCTCTAGGGTCCCTTCTAGCTCCAATGCTGAGCCTTTCAGACTTCAATCTGTTCTCTTTCCAGATACAAAGCACTGTGGGCTTCATAGTCCTCACTCAGCCTGTGGCTATCCAATCAGACGTTTGAGTATTAGGGGGATCCTCAGCAGCTGTGGTCCTGGTTGCACGGCAGGCGCATTGCTCAGGCATTGACCTTTGGAACTCATTTTTCCTTCTGGGCCTTCAATCTCCTTTCCCTTCAGACTCTGCTTGGCCCCTGGCTCTTGGAGAGCCTGTCCAGGATTTTTGGCTGCCTCTGGCTGTTCCCCTCAGAAACAGGCTGGCTATACCTCTCCTCCTGCCCCCTCCAGGATCTTTAACCCTGGAAACAGATGCTGAGGGGAAGGCCTGGGCTTGCAGAGAAAGGAAAATGTTCATTGCCCACATCCCAGCAGTGTGACAATCACAGGGCCCAAAATTGTAACTCCCAGAGAGCCTGCAAAAGGCCCTCATGGAAAAGATAGCTTTAAATGTCTGCCAGGCACAGAGATGCAGAGCAGTCTAGGCCCGCCCCAGTCATGAAACATCTAGAAATCCTCCTCTTGTCCTTGTACCTCACCTCCCTTCAACTTGGAAAGAGGTGAGCTGACAAGGGGAGCAGATGGCCTTGCCCGTTTCACACCTTCACTCAGGGAGCAGGAAGAAATCTCACCTTCGCATGGAAGGGTTGCCAGGGAGTGGAGACTTCAATCAGGGGGAGGAGGAGCTCCCCTCACTGACTAAATCATAAGTAGGGAGGGGTAGGAAAAAATAAGGACACAGTTTGATTGTATTTCTGATGTCACACTTGCTCAACCTAGGTTACATAAATAATAGTAGAGGTGGTAGGCAGATACGGCAAACATTACATAATGTGGAAACGTTACATAAATGACAGGTGCTTTTGCAAAACCATGGCCTAGACACTCCCCAGGCCCTGTGAATCACCATTTCTTTCCCTTGTCTACATGATGAGCGTCTTGGAAAACTGGTTAGCCTTATTTGTGAGCTGCAGCACATCTGGGACCCCCAGAATAGAAACTGAATTTTTAAAGCAGGTTCGAAATGATTTGGAAAGTCGCAGTCTACAAACATTTTGCAGTAGGGAGAGAGGGAGGAAGGAAGTGGAAGCCAGTCTTCAAAGCACACGAGAATCCTGCAAACAGCTAGCTGAAGACAGGCAGAAAAGAGAGCCAGCCGGACGAGAGAGAGGGCAAGAAAGGGAACCATCTGTCACAGTTGACAGCTCCCCTCTCTCTTCTGACCTCCATGCCCAGCCACACAGGCTCCACAAGAGGAAGGTGGATTTGCTCTCTTGACCACAATGGCCTTGCACCAGCTTCTCTGGACAAAGAGGGAATGCCTCTCTGCAAAAGGTGGTTCGGGGTAGGCCCCAGTGCCTGGGCGGAGGGGTGTGTGTCTGAGACACACAGAGAGGAAGGGTTTTCTGAGCTGGAGCCTGAAGGCTCCTGGAGTCCCAGAGGAGTGCTGGCAGCTACAGCCAGGAAATGTTTTGGAAATAAAGGCGGGGAGACTAGATTCTAGTTCCAAACCTAGAGGAAGGGAGGGAGAGGAGAGTCTCCTCGCCTCCACAGCACCTCCAAGAAAAACAAGGCTCCAAATAGCCCTGCTCCCAGCTTGTGCCCTGCCCCACCCTCACCCCATTCTCTACACAATGGTGTCGAGAAAGCCTGGGGGCAGGGTGCTTAGAGGGGCACTAAGGCCCCAAGGAATCCAGGCAGATAAACTCTTCCAGGGCCTTTCTTTATTTTTCTTTTCTCTTTAGGGATGGGGGTCTTGCTCTGTTGCCCAGGCTGGAGTGCATGGTGCAAGAGCTCACTGCAGCCTTGAACTCCTGGGCTCAAGTGATCTCCTGTCTCAGCCTTCTGTCCCAAGTAGTTGGACCTACAGGAGTGTGCCACCACTGTCAGCTTGCACCTTTTAAATACATTTAGAATCACGAACTTGGGAAGGGCCTCAGGGAACCATCTAATCCAACCTCCTCAGTTACAGATGGGGAAACCAAGGCAGAAGCAAACCCACCTTATTACACACCTACAATGTTCCAGGCACTGTGTGAAGCCCTGTATCTACATTTTTTTTTTTTTTTCCCTCACTTTGTCGCCCAGGCTGGAGTGCAGTGGCATGATCTCAGCTCACTGCAACCTCCACCTCTCGGGCTCAAGTGTTCCTTCCTCTTCAGCCTCCCGGGTAGCTGGGACTATAGGAGCATGCCACCATGCCCAGCTAATTTTTGTATTTTTTGTAGAAATGGGGTCTTGCCATGTCACCTGCTGGTCTTGAACTCCTGGACTCCAGTGATCCACCCGTCTCGGCCTCCGAAAGTGCTGAGATTACAGGCGTGAGCCACTGCATCCAGCCTGCTGTATTGTTTTATATGAAGCTTACCTAAGTCCTATGAAGCTTACTTGAGCCCTTATTGTCCCATTTTTTTTTTTTCAGAGGAAAAAACAGATACTCCAAGAAGTGAAGTTATCTACTCAGAGTCACACCATCAGAGATTAATGGAGATGGCGTTCAAACCCATGTCGTATGCCTCTGAAGACTGTGCTTAATCCATGCCCCTTGCTTCCTGCCCCTGCTATTTCCCCCCCATTTTATAGAAGACACTGAAACTCAGAGAGGCTAATTTACTTATGTTTACACAACTAGCTGGTGGCAGAAGTTATATTTGAACTTGGGTTTGGCTGACCCTAGTACCCAAATGCTTTCCATTATTTCAGCATTTCTTTTTTTTTTTTTTTTTGAGACGGAGTTTCGCTCTATCGCCCAGGCTGGAGTGCAGTGGCCAGATCTCAGCTCACTACAAGCTCTGCCTCCCGGGTTCACGCCATTCTCCTGCCTCAGCCTCCCAAGTAGCTGGGACTACAGGCGCCCACCACCTTGCCCGGCTAGTTTTTTTTTTGTACTTTTTAGTAGAGACGGGGTTTCACCATATTAACCAGGATGGTCTCGATCTCCTGACCTCGTGATCCACCTGTCTCGGCCTCCCAAAGTGCTGGGATTACAGGCTTGAGCCACCGCGCCCGGCCTATTTCAGCATTTCTTATATTTTTCCTCCTAAATATCCCACATTACAGAAAAGACCTTGAAGCATATGCCAAAACCACACACAGCCATAGAGAAATCTCTCTGATGCCCTGTATTTTATTTTACAATTTTTACACACACACTACATGACTTTGAAAATGTACAAGTGATGCTTTTTTTCTCTCTCGGGGTGCTGGAGTAAATCAGTGTTTGAGCAAGACCTCCTGTCCTTTGAGAGGCCCACACTTGGATTAGACAAGGTGATGAGAGGCGTGGAGGGGACAGCCTCCCGGACCCTGGGTCCCCACTATAAGCCCCTTTGGTTTGTTAATGGGGGGTGTTTCCAAGGCCTGAGCCAAAAGATCAGAGTGTCACTCCCCAAGACCCTCCAGTAGGTGCTGGCTTAAATAGCAAACATCAGAACCCCAGCCACGGCTTACGAGGCCCCAACTGAGCTGGCTCCAGCCTCCGCCCCAACTTCAGCTCCTCCCTGGCTCCCTCGGCTCCTCTGGCCCAGCACCCCCCTCCAACCCCCACTACCTTTTCCAGGCCAAGCTCCATTCAGCCCCAAGGCGCCAGCCACTCTGCCAGTAACCTCACGGCTCCACCCTCTTGCTTTGCTGGCTCTTTATCTGCTGTATTTCAGTTTAAATGTCACTTCCTCCAGGCATTCCCTGACGTGACCTCTCAGCCAGCGCCCCCTTTCTGCAAGCTCCCTTTTCCCAGCTCTTTCCACTCACCCATATTCACTTTACTTGGTTGCCTCCCCCATGTGTCTCCACTAAAATGTAAGCTCCATGAGTACAGGGACCCCAGCTGGCCCCCTGGCTTCAAACTTCCTCACACACAGTGGATGTTCAAGAAATATTTGCTTAATTAGTAAGTGTTGGAGACGCGGATTCTGCCTTCAAGAAAATCCACAGCGAAGAGAAAAACCAGGCAGTGGCTGAAATCCAGAAGAGAGAGCACTGACACCCCTTGATACAAATCAGTTTTTTTTCCTCTGCTTTTCTAACCCAAATCAGATCCAATCTCTCCTTGCTTTTGACCCCTTACAATACAGGGGCTAGGTCTTTCCCTCTCTGGCCCGTAGGGTGGGGCCAGCCTTGCAGAATGCCTCACATATAGCAGGTGCTCCACAGAGAGCTGTCCGATTAACCAGAAGAGAGGTAAGTATTAGTCCTTTCTCACCTTTAAAAAAAACAATCTCAGTTCCTAAATTGTCCTTTCTGAGGGTGGGAAGGTGTTAGTTGAATAGGGACGCCTTCATTAGAGCCTTCCTGCTAAAGGGATAAAAAATATTAGTTGGTTAAACCCCAGAAATAGAATCATGGGTTGCTAAACTCGGACGAGTTCTTTTTCTTTTTATTTATTTCTTATTTTTTTGAGATGGAGTCTTGCTCTGTTGCCAGGCTGGAGTGCAGTGGCACAATCTCGGCTCACTGCAACTTCCGCCTGCCGGGTTCAAGCAATTCTTCTGCCTCGGCCTCCCGAGTAGCTGGGACTACAGGCGCATGCCACCATGCCCGGCTAATTTTTCGTATTTTTAGTAGAGACTGGGTTTCACTATGCTGGCCAGGCTGGTCTCGAACTCCTGACTTCATGATCTGCCTGCCTCACCTCAAAGTACTGGGATTACAGGCGTGAGCCACCGAGCCTGGCTGAACATGGATGAGTTCTTAAATCCAGCTTCTCATCTCTCTGTTAAGTAGCTAATGATTCATCAGTACACATGTTCTAGAAAAGCACTAGGAGCTGAAGTGCCACAGCCTGAGTCTACTGTCAGGGAAGTCTTCCTCCTGGCCACAAGACGTGGCCCCCTGGTTTATTCCCAAGGGCTCTGTGACCAGACTGTGATGTGAGAAGGGCCAGAAGTGGGGACGTGCGCCTCTCACTGATCCTTCCTGAATGTGTCTGCCAGTAGAAGTTCCAGGAATACTTGTCTTGAGCCAGTCTGCTAGGCCTGGGTGCTGAACAATCTCCCTTGCAGATTGGAAGATGTAAATTACGCTCAAATAAATCTGACCTGTTGGTTATCAGGTTTTGACACACTGACAGGTAGGAGTGGCATTTAACTCCGTGGTTAAGAGCCACGGAACACCCAGCACTTGGTTCCCTCAACTATGCAATGAAAATGATAGTATACCTACCTCAGGGAGTTTGTGTGAGAAATGAGTGAAGGAACGCATTCAAAGATTCTATCTAGTCCAGTGTTTGACACTGTAAAAGCTCCATGGTTGGAAAAAACTGTGCCTAAAATGCCCCCAATCCTTCACCTCCTCCGGGAAGCCCTCAGGTAGCTGCCAGCCTCATCCTTCAAGTCTCAGGTCTCATGTCATCTCCTCAGAGGGGCCTGCCCTGATCATGTGATCCAAAGCATTCCGCCCACCCTGCATATGCTCTTATCCCATCCTGTTCTTTCAAGGCATCTGGCCCAATTTGTGATTATGCATTTGTTTGTTTCTTGACTTGTTAACTGTCTGGCTCTTTCCCTGGAATGGAAGGTCCGGGAAAGTATGGGCCCTGCATGTTGTTCTCAGTTGGGCTGCCGGAGCCTAGCGCAGCACCTGCATAGAGTAAATACTCAACACACAGTTGTTGAACAACCTTGAATGAACTGGCCACTCTTACAGAGACAGGAATAATCCAGGGTGGTCACAGGAGGAAAATTCCAGGCAGCAGTTTGACATGACTAGAGGCTGTATAGGCCGATAAGACCCTGAAAAACAGGGTGTGGACCAAGCTGGCTAAGACCCACTGGACCCAACATGGTAATGAATTTGATCGAGATTTCACCCAGGACCTCTTTATACGTTTGTTCATGTACTCAATCACACACCCACCAGTGCCACGACAGCTCCAAGAACACCCATATTTGGTGTAGAAATGGGTGGCACCACAGTTCTGGGAAATCTCCACCTTTTTCCAGGAATTTTCATGAATATTCCACCTGTTGGTTAAAGAAACCCGTAAAGATAGAAACCCCAAACCCCTCTGCCCAACTCCCTCTTGAGAACGCCCACGGCCCCCTTTCCTGAGTGTGTACTTTTCCCCCTTGCAATAAGTCACCATAATTTCACAATTTTCTAACTCATCTTTGAATTCCTTCTTGAGATGGTGTCAAAAGCCTGGACACTGGCTGGGGTTGAGGTCCCACTGGCGTTTGAGGACCTCCCCAGCCCACCGGTATTATTACAATTTATAAAGCAAGGGGATCACAAGGGTCTCAATAAAAGTGTGGATGACAAAGCCTCACTTGGTCACTGAGGAAAACTCAGTGCAATGACTGGGCTTGGATTCTGAAGACCGGGGTCCCAGTCCTAGTTTTGTAACTTACTAATCATGTGACTGTGAAAAAGTCATTTCATCTTATCTGGGCCTTCATTTCCTCACCTGTAAAATGGACATATTAACATTTGCCCAGTCTGCCTTACAGGGTTATTCAGAGAATCAAAAAAGATAGTGGATTTGAAAACAAAACATGATACAAAAGTTAGAGCCATATTTAAAATTGTAATTGTCACTAGCTGCAACTGAACTAAGGGATCATAGTCCTGAACTCCCACTGGGAGCCCCTGGAGTGTTTCAGGGGAGACCTCATCCTGGGTGGAGGAGGACACCCAAATCTCACCCAGCAGGGCAATTCTCCCTGTGTTTGGTGTGAAAAGGGACAAGGCTTGCTTGCGGATGAAGCTTGCTGAAAATCCGCTTTGATGGGAGAATAGAATACTATAATAAAAAACATTCCACGCCCTCCCCGAATTCCAGGAAGTAAATTGGAAACAGTCCTCTCCAGCTTCTCTAAAAAGCTAGAGATCCTTGGAGGGAAAAAGCGGCTGGCTGCCGCTCCTCACACAGTGCTCACGAAATGTCCCCTCTCTCCAGATCTCAAGATCAGTGTCCATTTGGAAACTGTCCAGAATCCACAGTCTAAATACAGAGGCTTCAAAAGTCGTGGGGCCCACTTGCCAGGATGCCTCAGAAAATATTTCATCTGCTATTTTCTCTCTTTCTCTCTCCTCATTTCTGGCTCAGCCTAGAAAATGAGATCCAAGGACACATCATGATCTAACAAGGCCTCGGAAGCCAGGGGTTTGTCTCAGCAAGAATTCTTGAAAGCACACAGGAAATCAGCCCGTGTGTTAAAGCTGAAGACTTATACCTTCTAATATATACACTCTCAGCCTTTACAAAACGACAAACGTGGTGCATAACGTGGTGGGCAGTGGAGCCCACCCCCGGGGCCCTGGCCTGCTGCACCTCTGAGCCTCAGCTGCCTCCTCTGCACAATGAGGGAAAGAGTCAGGCTCTGGAGTGGCCGAAGACAAAGCCATCAAGCTTTGGCATTGTCTACAGCTGTTTTCTGCCGCGTGGAGACCAAGGACTGCCGTGAGAGAGAAGAATGCAGCAGCTGTGAGAGATGTGAGGGGGAGAGAAGGCGGCTGAGGGTGTTCACATCCCCGTATCGCATCCCCAGGGCCCGTCTCCACGTGCCTGACCACAGCAGTGGGGGAGTGGGTGTGAACAGCTCGGCCCAATAGGAAAACAATGCAAGTCACATGTGTCAGTTTGTCTTGTAGTCACATTAACAAAGTAAAAAAGAAGCAGGTGAAATTAATTTCAATGCTATTTAGCCCATTGTTTCCCAAATATCATCATTTCAACATGTCATCACCATAAAAATTATTAATGAGACATTGTACATTCTTAGTACTAAGTCTTTGAAGCCTAGTGATGTATTTCACACTTGCAGCGGATCTCAAATCAGACTGGAGCATTTCAAGTCTTCAATAGCCACATGCTGGCTTCTACAACAGCTCCAGCATAGCTGTATGGGTTCAGATGCCATGAACTAGCTGTAGTACCTTCACATGTTATTTAATCTCTCCCCTTCAGTCTCCTCCTCTCCAACATGAACACGATTATAATAGAACCTACCTTAGACAGTTGTTACGAGAATTTAATGTTTCTAGAATAAGACCTGGCATATGGCAAGAGGTATAAAAGCATTAGCTTCTATTATTTTATTATTTCTTGCCATTCCAGAAATCAAACAAGATAATGGATATTGAATGTGACAATACAAATTTTAAGACCTTGTTTAAAATTGTAATTGCCACTAACTGCAGTTGAACTAACAAAAGCCAGTCCTGATCTGCCACCTGAGTCCTGCATGCATTTCAGGTAGAGACTCTGGTAGCTTCTCATGAACTCCCATTTTCACTTAAGTTAGTTTGAGTTATGGCTCTGTCAGGTGCTACCAAAAAAAAAAAAAAAAAAAAAGTCCTAGGGAGGCTGAGCCTTTGTTCCTGCCCTGCTGTTTCTGCTCTGAGGGAAGGATGGGGTGGTGTCTTGGCTTCACAACTTTGAGCCACCTGGCGTGTCCATGCTCCATAATACAGAGACCAGGGAAGAAGCGGGATGGTGCTTATCTCATCAAGTGACAGGGCCAAATGGGATATCAGGTGTGCATGTGTGCATGATACTGTGGCCTGGCACATGGCTACCCAATAAATAGTATGGTTTATTATTATTGCCTTTGAGGCCGGACACTGGGGATTCGGAGGTGAAAAGATGTAGTTGCTGCTCCTGTAGGGCCCACTCTGATCCCTAGAACTACCTGGGCAGGCTATAATGATCTGCTTACCTGAGCATCCAGCCGGCACACCTGTGTGACCAGGAAAAAAGAGCCTCACTCTCCTTTTCCTTTGTAATAGGCGCCCAACGGCATCTAGATGTAACAGCATCCAACACCAGGCAGGCGGCAGGGGAAGGAAATTTTGGGGTTAGACAACAGTCCCTGGGAATGACATAAAAGGGACTACAAGATCTAAGAACTGAGGGAGAGAAACAAATTCTGAACTTTGAAGAGGTCAGGGAGAAAAGGCTAAGTTTTCCTTGACTTTTCTGGGTGAGCCCAAGAACTTCCACGGAGTCATTTTTGGTCAGGCCTTGATGGGCGTTCAGAGTAACCCTAAACTTCTGATACAGGGCCGGGCACAATGGCTCACATCTAGAATGCTGGTACTTTGGGAGGCTGAGGTGGGGGATCACTTGAAGACAGGAGTTCGAGACCAGTCTGGCCAACAAAGTGAGACCGTCTGGGCAACAAAGTGAGATCCCCCCTCCCCTCACCCCACCAGCTCTATAAAGAAAAAAAAAATTAGATACAGGTCTACCTTTTTTTTTTTTTTTTTTTTTTTTTGAGACGGAGTCTTGCTCTGTCACCCAGGCTGGAGTGCAGTGGCCGGATCTCAGCTCACTGCAAGCTCCTCCTCTCGGGTTCACGCCATTCTCCTGCCTCAGCCTCCCGAGTAGCTGGGACTACAGGCACCTGCCACTTCGCCCGGCTAGTTTTTTGCATTTTTAGTAGAGACGGGGTTTCACCTATGTTAACCAGGATGGTCTCGATCTCCTGACCTCGTGATCCGCCCGTCTCGGCCTCCCAAAGTGCTGGGATTACGGGCTTGAGCCACCGCGCCCGGCCACAGGTCTACCCTTAGAGAAGCATGAGCTGGTCTGGTGGTGAAGTCATTTTCCAGCTGTTTGACCTTGGGCAAGTTATTTAATCTCTCTAGGTCTCAGTTTCTTTGTCTGTAAAATGAGAAAAATAATAATATATGGTCTTATTTGAATTTGAATATTTATTGTTTCACTTTATGTGTGAAATCTGAAATAACCCCAATTTTCCCAAGTTAAAAGTTGTCAAGAATCTTGTAAGGCAGTGTGGATTGTAAATTGTAAACTGTGTTTATGCTAGAGCCACATAACAGCACTGTCCTAACAGGTAATCAGAAATATCTACCATTCTTCAGCAGGTGAGCTATTTTTTTTTAACTTTTTAAAAATTTCCATAGTTTATTGGGGAACAGGTGGTGTTTGGTTGCATGAGTAAGTTCTTTAGTGGTGATTTGTGAGATTTTGGTGCACCCATCACCTGAGCAGTATACACTGTACCCTATTTGTAGTCTTTCATCCCTCACCCCCCTTTCACCCTTTCCCCTGAAGTCCCCAAAGTCCACTGTGTCATTCTCATGCCTTTGCATCCTCATAGCTTAGCTCCCACTTATGAGTGAGAACATAGGATGTTTGGTTTTCCATTCAGCAGGTGAGCTTTTAATGACACCAGTTTTGAATTATTTGAGGTCTTTAGGAATGCCTCCCTCAAGTAATTTGACTGCTCACACCTCCCTTATAGAGTAATTGTGAATACTGAATGAGATAATGCAGCGACCAACCCACAGTAAGCACTCAGTACCAGTCGTGATTTTTGATACAATAATCATTCCTGAGAACAAAGAGAGAGAGGATGTCATGGGAGAAGGTTGTCACACTCATGAAAATAAACAAGCAGACCTGGGTAGACCTGGGTCTGCTGTTTCCCCATCCGTAAAGTGGCTGTAATAGCGACCCTGTGAGGAGCTGAACATTTGCAAACTTTGGCATCAATGGCTATGAAGGCAGTTATAATGGCTGATGCGATTTTATAGCTTGCCATGAAAGCAAAGAGGTACAGGATTTCTACAGGTGTGCCCTACTTTCAACAAGATTGTAAAATTCAAATTTAATCATTCAATGATTAGCTTTTAACTTTTTGTTAATATTACAATGTGTAGGCTGAGTGCAGCGGCTCATGCCTGTAATCCCAGCACTTTCGGAGGCCAATGCAGGTGGATTGCCTGAGCCCAGGAGTTCGAGACCAGCCTGGACAACATGGCGAAACCTCGTCTCTACAAAAACTACGAAAATTAGCTGGGCGTCGTGGTGCCTGCCTGTAGTCCCAGTTACTTGGGAGGCTGAGAGGGAAAAATCGCTTGAGCCCAGGAGGCAGAGGCTGCAGTGAGCAGAGATAGTGCCACTGCACTTCAACCGGGGCAACAGAGCAAGACATTGTCAAAAAAAAAAAAAAAAAAAGAGAGAGAGAGAGAGAGAATAAACAACGTGCACAGAGGCTGAGAAGGATTAAAAAGCTATGGAACATGCCCCTGCCACTGAGGAAATTAGAGCCTAGACAAACAGGGACCAATTGGCGTATCAGTGGCCTCACGTGGATCACAGACTACTCTGTACTTTTTGTTTTGGGTTTTTAATTGGAAATTGTTGCCAATGTAAAACTTGGGAGGTTTTATATTAACATCGATGTTTGCAGCTTTTCTTGAGCAGCAGAAGGATCTGGGCAGCACTGAGCCTGCATTTACGCAGGTCACCAGGTAGCTGCCCCTTGAGACAAGGTATTACAGGCTGACTTGTGTCTCCCCAGAATTCGCACACTGAAGTCCTAACTCTCAGATTCTCAGAATGGGACTGCATTTAGAGATAGAACCTTAAAAATGGTAACCAAGGTAAAATGAGTCATATGGGTAGGCCCTAATCCAGTATGAGTGGTGTCGTTATATGAAGAGGAGATCAGGACACAGACATACACAGAGTGACAACCATGTGAAGACACAGCAGATCATGGCCACCTGCAAGCCACGGAGAGAGGACTCAGAAGAAACCAACACTCAGACACCTTGATGACGGGCTTCCAGCCTCTAGGGATCATGAGAAATAAATGTCTATTGTTGCATGTCCCCAGACTGTGGTATTGTCATGGTGCCCCACGCTGACTAGGACAGACAGCCTGTGTTCTAGAGTGTTCACAGTCCTCACCACTCCCAAATATCATGCATCCCATTCCCATACACATTGCGCACAGCCCGTGTCAGTATCTGGGTTTGCAACCCCTAACCTAGAGGAAAAGAGTAATGATTCTCCATGTATGTTGTGTGTTCTTATTTCAAAGTTTTGATGTTCATATCTCCCTTAATTCTCCCCACACTTCTAAGAGGCTGATACTGTCATCTCCATTTGGCAGAAGAGAAAACAGCTCAGAAAAGGGAAAAATTACTTTTCCTAGGTCAAAGTTTGGGTGGAACTCAGTACTGCTGGCTAGGGGCCCAGAGCTCAAGTTCCACTACCATGGCCCCTCAGCTAACAGGGGAGTTACTAACAGGGCAGTGATGTGTATGCGCATGTGTATGTGTGTTACAGGAGTAAGCCACTTAATAGAAGTGAACAAATCCACGGGAAGGTTATTTGCTTGAATAAATATGTGGCACATAATTCCTTTCAAAAGAAAAGCTAGAATGGGACGGGCGCGGTGGCTCATGCCTGTAATCCCAGCTCTTTGGGAGGCCGAGGCGGGTGGATCACGAGGTCAGGAGTTCGAGACCAGTCTGGCCAATATGGTGAAACCCCGTCTCTACTAAAAATACAAAAATTAACTGGTTGTGGTGGCGTGCACCTGTAGTCCCAGCTACTCAGGAGGCTGAGGCAGAAGAATTGCTTGAACCCAGGAGGCGGAGATGGCAGTGAGCCAAGATCGTGCCACTGCACTCCAGCCTGGGTGACAGAGCAAGACTCTATCTAAAAAAAAAGAAAAGCTAAAATAGAATGTAACTAATAGAAGTTTGATTTATGCAGGAGTTCATCTCATAGAGGCAAATTAAGGTTGGCAGGCCTTTGACCTGGAAGAAGGAGTGGGTGAAGCTGTGGGTGTGGAGAGGGACTCTGTTACCCCACAGTGAACATTCAGGAGTAGGACGCATCAGTGATTGAGACAGCAAGAGAGACTGTCTGATTAGCAGGGTCAGGATAAGAGAAGGAATAGAGAGACAGGGGAGAATAGGGAGATTTGCAGAGAAAAAAGTGACATCTTGGAGAACTTGCTGAATATTCGATGGAGACAGAGTGGCTTCAAAGAGGACTCCAGCCTTGCGAAAAATATCTCAGTTCATCCATACAATGACACACTATGACACCATTAGAAGAACAAAGTAGGCCTGTATATGTAGATATGTAAACAAGGCGAAGACACACTGTTAAGTGAAAAAAGCAAGTTGTACCATGGAATGTAAAGTATGCTTCTCTTTGAGTTAAAAAAAAAAAAAAAAGCACAAATATAGAGTATATATATGTACAGAAGGGTTGGGGAAATACTTTCTGAAAAGACGCAAAATCTTGTTAAAGGGGTTACCTTTCAGAATTGGGAGGGAGTATGTAGGCTTTTACTTTTCTCTTTCTAACTTTTGAACTGTTCGAATTTCCTGTGATGAGCATCGTTACTTTTATAACATTTAAAACAAAAGGTAACCCTAAGGTTTAAGGATTGGAAGACAGGTAAGTGTGGTATCCCTGCTAGGAGATGGGGAGAAGTCAGACATTTGGGAGGAAACAAATTCTGCAGTGAATCTGATGTGTTACAATGAAGGGCTGTAGTGATGCTTGGAAATGTGTGGAGAGTCTGAGGATCGGGCAGTTGAAAGCAGGAGTAATTGATATAATTACCCCAGATGACAGAATAAATTAGAGAATGGTGCAGAGGGAAGGCAAAAATAAGGATGTGAGAGGACAGATTTTTAACAATGCTAACTGAGTACCAGCCTTGGGTTGCCCTATGTAGGACATTGTCTTTCTATTACTGCTACTTCAGCATGGTGGAAACACAGGGTCTCTGAGAAATGGCCAGTCTAAGGAAGGGACCGCTGCAGGCTTCCAAGCAGGGCAGTTTTGTGGTCAAGGAGCAGAGGAGGATCACAATGAGGTAGTGCAAGGGACTCACGGTGTCACAGGAGAGACCTGGGCTGGGAGAGTATTAGGGCCCATTGCAATTGTTTAGCTGAAAAGCGAGGTCCTAGAATGCGGCAGCAGCAGTGGGGATGGAGAAGTAAGGACAAAGCATATTAAGACAAGTAGTTTAGGCAGGGAAGGAGAGTGAAGAGAGTCAAGAAGCATTGGGTACAAATCTCTGCCTGCCGTTCAATACCTTCTGAGCTCAGTTTGCCAGTCTGTATCATATATTTAAATAAATATGAAGATTAAATGAAATAATGCATTCAGTACATGTTAACTGTGATTGTTAGCTCGGGTATTGGACTCAGATTTACCAGACTTCAAGTCCCTTTTTCATCAGTTACTAGCTGTGCAACCCTGTCCAAATCATTAATGTCTCTGAGCCCAGTTCCTCTTTTGTAGACGGGGATAATCCGTTGTCATGAAAATGAAAGAGCACAAGTAAAGTGCTGGCAGGACTTGGCACAAAGTAGGCGCTCAATAAATGGCAGAGCTACGGGTATTACTATTGTAACGGGTAAACCACAGGGCACAGAGCCTGGCACACAGTAAGGACTCAAAACATGTTAATTTGTGTTATAATACAGAAGGCAGAAGTCGAGAGGCAGGAATGCGCGAGCTGCCCAACCCGCAATAAAGGCGCGCTGGCAGCTCTCCCGCCTTCCGCATCCTGCCCCGCCCGCAGCAGTGCAAGTCCTCCTCCTCCCCGCGCGCACTTGCCGCCCCCGCCCAACCGCGGTGCGGGCCACTCACCCTCGCGGCTGTCCGCCACGTCCAGGGGCGTCCGGAGCAAAGAAGCTCTCGGCGGGGCTCCGCGTCCCGGCTTTCCTCGGCTGCAGCAGCCGAGCCGAGCGCCGGCCCAAGGCATAGTTTTCCCATCCCGTCATGGGCGGGAGAGCCTTCCTCCCGGTCACGTGGGCTGGCCCGCAGCGCAGCATTCTCTTTTTAGCAGCTGTTTGGAAAAAACTTGCAGTGCTGATGACAACTCGGGTGTGTCGATGCATCTCTGCGTGGGTAGAGCCTGTTAGTGCATTTGGAGGTTGTGTGCACCAGAGTGATCAGAGTGATTGTTTCCCACACGTTTGCAAAGGTGTGCATGGACTTGAGTGTGATGATAAATCATATGGATGTGTTCAGTTGTGTGTGCGCAAAAGTGCGTTTATCCAAATTTTTCATCAGGGCTGTTCGGTGTATGTACATGTGCATGCACATGTCCAAGATGGCAGCTTGGTGTACAACTGGAGTGCACATCAGCGGCTGGATGTACAGGATAGTGGCTAGACATCTGTATGTGGGGTGCATGTTTAAATGTGTGTATGACTGTGCAGTGGCTCATTCTGTGTTGATTTGTATGCATGCCTTGGTGTGGATTTTGTCCAGATGTGAGTGTGCACATACACACTACTGTGGGTGAGTGCCCTGTGTCCCAGCTCTCCTTTCTCTCCTCCCCAGAAGGTGAGGATTCACTGGCCTCACTAGCTCTCTGGCCCAACCTCAAGTCATTGAGAGACTTAGGGAGGGTCTCAACTCCCAGGATAGACAAAGCAATCCTGTGTAGGAATCAAGCAGGCACTGGAGGAAAGGAAATCCTCCAAGGCCTGGCTTTCGCTTCTCCCTGTTCTTTCCACTGCTCTCTTCCACTAGCGACCCATATTTCGCTCCACAGCAAGAGCATCTGGTTAACAGCTGGTAACGGACACAAAATTTATAGTCAGAATTTTAATACAGCTATGCATTTGAATTCTAACGTTGGAACCACTGCCTTAATCAAGTCAGATAACCTCATAGATGGTGTTTTATTTTCTAAAAAATTGGGAGAGTATTACCTGTACTGCCTTTACCCCAAAGTTGGGATACTAACTCATAAAGATGTTTGATAGGAAATTATTACTAATACTACATAAACACCATTTGAGAATGAAAGTTTGTAGGCTCAACAAACATTCATTCAACAAATATTTGATAAGCATCCATTATGTGTCAGTCCCCAAGCAAGGTGCTGGGGATATAGAGGGAAACAAATAGGCTTGATACCTACCCTCATGAAACTTAGAGTCCTCCAGTTGGGGATGAAACAAGTGGTTACAAGTGAAATGAGTGTTATAGAAAACAAAAAGTATAAACTGGGCAGTAAGGGGAAGGCCTGGGAAAGTGATGTTTCAGGTGAACCCTGAGAGATTAGTGAGACTTGTCTGAATGTAGGGGAAGTGTGACCTTAGAAAATGGAAGAATGATAACATGTGGAGTGGAGTTTAGGGTGTTGATACACAGATGGCTGGAAAGGAAACTTCCATCCACTGCCCCTTGGGTCAGATGTGTCAGCAATCAGAAAGGTGAGGAAACTGCTTAGAATGCCTGGAGGTCATTCAGAATCTAAAGGGCTCAGGAAAGCCCCTCTCCTAGGGTAGAGTGGTAATATCTGTGTGTTATCCATGTGGCTCCATTATGACAGAGGTTGAAATCACTGGTATGCTCTCATTGGTTAGAAAAAAAAAAAAAAAAAGGTTAATGAAAAGTATAAGAAAGGCAGTGGTGCTATACCTGGCAGTGTGAAACATTTAGTAAACACTACTGACTGAATGAATGGGGGCAAATGTTTTCCCAACTTTTGAAGGATACCTGGAACCTAGGTTTCCTAAAGCCTAGCAGAGTTCCTGGGTCCTTGTCCTATGGTTCCTTGCAGTGCTGATGGTTTCATGTAGCAGGCAATGCAAAATACTTCTGAAGTGGCAGTTCTACGAGCTGTGGGAACTGTGTCAAGCTAGAATGGGGCTTAGAACTTCCTCTCCCTAGCCTCTGTCTTTACTCTCTGTCTTGAATTCAGTCTACGGACATTTGTGTTTGAGATGGAGTCTCGCTCTGTTGCCTAGGCTGGAGTGCAGTGGTGCAATCTCAGCTACCGCAATCTCCACCTCCCAGGTTCAAAAGATTCTCCTGTCTCAGCCTGCTGAGTAGCTGGGACCACAGGCACGCACCACCACACCCACCTAATTTTTGTACTTTTAGTAGACATGGGTTTTCACTATGTTGCCCAGGCTGGTCTTGAATTCCTGGCCTCAGGTTGTCTACCTGCCTTGGCCTCCCAAAGTGCTAGGATTAGAAGCGTGAGCCACCGCACCGGCCACAGTCTATAAACATTTATTACCTATTATGAGTATGGGGACAAAGAGATGAACTTCTGAATGAGAACACAAATTACACTAGGAGGCAAAATACAATTAAGTGCCATAGGAAAGGTGCAAAGTGTGAACATGAAAGAGGATTTTCCCCTTCAATTTCATTCAATTCATTTCACATCTACTCACATCTAGAGAACATGCTAGTATCCATCTAGAGAAGATGAATGATATGACATGGATGGCCACAGAGTGGGGCAGCCATGAGGCAGATGTGGCAGATTGGCTTGTTCCACAATTGTCCAAACTCTTCTTGGTGTGCCCTCCTACACAACAGAGACTAGAAAGCTAAAAATCCATTTCTTAGACTCCTTGCTATTGGGGCTCCCATTAAAATTTAGGTTTAGCTAGTCCCGTGCACCTGGGAAAGACCTGAATTCAAAATTGTGTTAAGAAAAACAAAAAACCAAACACAAAAACAGTTACGTGAAGAGGCAGCAGCCTGGGAGGAATCCACTTTGCTAATGGTAACCTGGAAGGTGCAGTGTGACTCTGGAGTTCTGCCAGTTCCTGATCCCCAGATTACACCTAAGATGTTGCGTTCCTGTAGTCAGACTGGGCCAGTCGCTGGCCTGCTGACTGTGGCAGAAGTAACTGTTCCCTTGGGGTGGTGGGGTTAGTACGACGGTGGGCTTTGGGACTCATTCGTGCAAGCCCAAGCCAGAACTTGTTCTGCAATGGTTCCGAGTTTATTTGATTCTTTTTATTAAATTCATGTCTGCTTAAAATCCTAACTGACATGTCATGTTGTGAACTATAGGTGCTGTGAAAGTCAGGGAAAGGAGATGAGTGTGGATCAGAACAAGCAGAGAAGAAATCTAGAGGACTGCCTTCTTTCCTCTTTCTATCCACCTCCTATGCTCAACCCCATTTCAATCCTACTATCAACCTTCAGATTAATCAGTTGATTAAATATCAGCAACAATGCACCAGGCACTCTGCTTGATGTTGGGGTCACAGTGATGAACGAATAAGGAAGGTCTCTGCTTCCACAGAGCTTACGAGACAAATGTGAAACCAGCAACCAAATAAACATATAATTCAAAATTGTGGTGAAAATAAGAGGAAAACATGGGAAAGAATAATGGTATGAAGTCTGTGAGATAACCTATTTTGATTGAAAAGTCTAGATGATCTCTTCAGTAGGTGATATTTAAGCTGAGTCCCAAAGGACAAAAAAGGGCTAGTCGGCCGGCAGACGCAGTGGCTCACGCCTGTAATCCCAGCACTTTGGGAGGCCGAGGCGAGCGGATCACGAGGTCAGGAGATCGAAACCATCCTGGCCAACATGGTGAAACCCCGTCTCTACTAAAAATACAAAAAAATTAGCCAGGCGTGGTGGGGGGTGCCTGTAGTCCTAGCTACTCGGGAGGCTGAGGCAGGAGAATGGTGTGAACCTGGGAGGCAGAGTTTGCAGTGAGTGGAGATTGTGCCACTGCACTCCAGCCTTGGCAACACAGCAAGACTGTCTCCAAAAAAAAAAAAAAAAAAAAAAAAGGGCTAGTCATACAAAGGTGGCCAAGGTGAGGAGGGGTGCCAGGCAGAAGAAGCAGGGTATGTACAAGCTACCTTAGTCTTTCTAAACATCTTTCTAATGCTTCCCTGTGTAACAGAGGATAAAGCCTAAACTCACCCTTTTTTTTTTCTTGTTGAGGGGACTGTCCTATGCATTGTAGGATTATCAGGATCTCTGGCCTCTACCCACTAGATACTACCTGCTAGTAGCAGCCCCCCCTCAACCCCAGCTGGGACAACCAAAAATGTCTTCAGACTTTGCCAAATCTTTCCAGAGGGGCAAAATTGCCCTCTATTGCAAAGCACTGTCTTATAGGTAAGCTCTGCTTTGGTCAGGGTGGTTTTCTCACTGACTCCCAAATGCACCATCAATGTTTACATTTCTGCACCTACATATGCCGTTCCCTCTAATTACTATATCTTCTTCAGCCTCTCCACAAAGCCTTACCCATATTTCTACCACAAATCCATGGCTTTTTCCATTGGGGAACTCTGTTTGGATGACTCTCATGTGTTTTGGGTGGTAGGGGAAGAAAGGTCCATCCTAGTGCTCTATCTGCTCTCTGGCTACAGCAGCAGGGGCATGTGAATTACGTACCCTTTCCTTTTCTGCCCAGTTAGGAGTTGAATTGGTGGGCATGAGACCCAAGTGAGCCAATCAGAGTCTTTCCACGTGATCTCCATAAGAGTGCATTGCTTTTCTTTTGAATTGTTGACTGCAAAGAGGTAGCCCCTGGACTGCCACTAGCCGTGTTTTTCTTGACACTTGGAGAGAGCCTGCTTATGGCAGGAGACAATGACATCAATACACAAATAGAAGTAGATCCAAGAAGAACTGAAAGGTGGAGCAAGTGCCATGACTACATTATTAAAGCCCTTTTTCCAGATACTTGTGCTAAAACAGTCTCATTCGCGTATTCTTTTTCTCTTTCTTTAAGCTAGTTTGAATAGCTTCTGTCAGTTACCATGGAAAGTCCTAATCAATATCCTTCAATGCCTAGTCCCCCAAATCTTTCCTCTTTTATGAAGTCCTCTCAGCATAATAGTATGAAGAAAATGCCTTCTTTGCATTCTTAACTGGTGGTTTGGTGGATCCCAGCAGCCATGCATCTCTTCCCAACTCTGAGTTTAGTGATGTCATGTTGGTAATGTGAAAGTAATCACACCATGAAATCAACAAATGCTACAAATCAGAGCAGTTCCCTCTACCGCAGCCCCCAGCCTGTTCACCAGCACATCACTGCCTAAATCCCTTCACAACTGTATCACCCATTTGGATAGTAATCATGTAGTGATTTGTGACACTTCTTGCATTTTGAAAATGGTGAGATTGGGAGGACAAGTACCATTTATGCTGCATCTGAATCTTCAGAATCTCAAAGAAGGAAAGGTCCTGAGAAATAATTTGCTCCACAGTCTTCATTTCATACCCAAAGACAAAGAGGTCCAGAGATCTTCAGTGACTTAATGGTTGTGGAGCCAAGAAGAAAGTCTTCTGACTTACACTCATTATTTAAATGTAGGCTTTTTTTTTTTTTTTTTTTTTTTTTTTGCCATTTTCAGCCTTTTATTTTCTCCAATTTTGGTATAAAATAGTATTTTAAAACTATTGTTGAATCATTCCAAACAGCTGATAGCCAAGATCCAAGTTCTCAGATGCTTACTTTTAATAAGGGTCTGTGAGGTTCTCCAGAATGAGATAATTCCAGATGGTGCTCACCAATGTGGCAGTACTGGGGAGACAGCTATTCATAGAGAGGACTTGCTGCCATTCCACAGACTTCTAAGCCCTCAAGTCTGGAGAACTGTACTCACTGTTGTAATGCCATATGAGGGAAAAGATCAAAATAGCCCAGGTTTAAAAGACCATGTCGAAGTGAATGTTGGCTGCTCTGTGTATCGTCACTTAGAATGAAACAAGATCAACCCAAATGAAAGCTTGCTGATTTATAAAAAATTAAAAATACACAATTTATTTTTTGATATAGCCATTCTGTTTCCAGGAACTTATTCTGGAAGTGTGCATATGGATATTTATTGCAACCTTGTTTAATAAAGGATTGGAAACCATCTAAATGCCCAGTAATAGGGAGCTGATTAAATAAATCACTATACATATCCACACAGAGGCAGAATTCTATATCTTATATGGAATGATCTCTGAGCTATACTGTTTAGTGAGAAAAATAAGGAGCAGAATAATGTACATAGTTTGCTACTATATACCTTAATAAAAGAAAGGCAAGGAAAACACACATGGGTATAAAAACAATTATTTTTGGAAGGATATACAAGAAATTGTAACCCATGAAGTTGTCTCTGGAGATGGGAACTGGAAAACAGTTGTCAGAGGGAAGCTTATTCACTGCTTGTCTTTTGGAATGATTTGATTTTTAAAACCATGGGAATATGTTACTTATTCAACATCCCTCCCTACAAGAAAATAAAAAAGTCTATGCTGTGTTGTAGTTTTTGGAAATTCTTTTGCTCTTATGGATGAGCTGGATCTGGGGATGTGCCAGAGTTTGGATAGTTAATAATAGTAATCCCTCTACAATGATACACTTCTTTAAAAAAATTTTAAAATAGCTTTTTGTTCCATCTTTCAAATTCGGGACAAGTATTTCCCTCATTATACATCTGAAGGAACTGAGTGAGGCACAGAGGCAAGTCATCTTCCCAAGGTTACACACTGAATAAGGGTCGGAGTTGGGATAACCAAAATCTTGTACCCAGCCATAAGTTCTTTCTACTAGACTATATTTAGCTGGGCAGAGGGTATCAACAAGTGAGTAGTTTTCATGGGAAGGAAAAGAAGAACCAGAGAGTTCTCAGAGGCTCTTCTTGCTTTAGGTTTTGTTTTGTTTTGTTTTGAGATGGAGTTTTGCTCTTGTTGCCCAGGCTGGAGTGCAGTGGCGTGATCTTGGCTCACCGCAACTTCCGCCTCCCAGGTTCAAGCGATTCTCTTGCCTCAGTCTTCGAGTAGCTGGGATTACAGGCATGTGCCATCATGCCCAGCTAATTTTTGTATTTTTAGTACAGACAGGGTTCCACCATGTTGGTCAGGCTGGTCTCGAATTTCTGACTTCAGGTGATCCACCCACCTTGGCCTCCCAAAGTGCTGGGATTACAGGTGTGAGCCACCACGCCCGGCCCCGTTTCAGGTTTTAAGAAAGTTAAAGCTCTGACTGGGCGTGGCGGCTCACGCCTATAATCCCAGCACTTTGGGAGGCCGAGGTGGGTGGATCACCTGAGGTCGGGGGTTCAAGACCAGCCTGGCCAACATGGAGAAACTCCGTCTCTACTAAAAAAGATACAAAAAAATTAGCTGGGCGTGGTGGCACATGCCTGTAGTTCCAGCTACTCAGGAGGCCGATGAAGGAGATTCGCTTGAACCCGGGAGGCAGAGGTTGCGGTGAGATTGCACTCCAGTAGCCTAGGTAACAAAAGCGAAATTCCGTTTCAAAAAAAAAAAAAAAAGTTAAAGTTCTGAGACAGAGTCCTAGTGCAGATGAAATCAGACCAAAATAGGTATCACTTACATTCAACAAGAATTGACCCAGAAAAGCTCCAATCGGTTTCCAGATGTAACTCGAAGGACCTCAGCTGGAAAGACTTCATTTTGGAATCTGATGCAAAAAGCTCTTGCTGAGGTTTCTCAACTCAGTGTGTGGATCAGAAATGAACTAGTATTTGATTTGAGAAAATGCCCTGCTAAGTTCTAGAGGCTTCTGCTTTGTAGAATCAGGTTCTGAGGAAAGTAGCCTATGAATGAGTCCAGAAACAGACTTTGCCACATTTTGCCAGCATGATTTTAGGAGGGAATATAAGAAATAAAGGATCCATCTTTGCCTTTTGGCTGGGAAGAAAAGTAAGAGTCCCACATTAAGGAAATGAGACATGATTAAACTATATAAATGAGATATTGCTAGCGGCTGAAAAGGGGTATTTTATCTGTTAGCTGTTCTGAAGTAGAAGGAGACTAATTTCTCTAAATCTTGTATTTCAAAAGACTTCTACAGATGTCCTTTAAATAACACTCAGAAGACTATGTCTCATCCACTTAATTTACATCCAGTAAATTTATTTTATTGACAGTAAATTAAAAGTCTTGAAGTATTCAAGAGTGTCTAGTGTGTTACTACTTGTGAAGAAAAAAAGGTTACACACACACACACACACAATGTACCCAGGCACCCATGCACATACTTGTTTATTAATAACTATCTCTTTAAAGATCCATAATCTGGTAACAGTAGCTGCCTCTGGGGAGATTCCAGGATAGGATGGGAGTCACAGCTTTCACTGTACTGTTGCAATTTACCATATGCATGTATTACATATTAAAAATAAGACACTCTAATAAAAGCTCAAAGGGAAAAACAGAGATTTGGTGGCTACTCTGTAACCAATTAAGTAAATTTAGCACTACCAAGGATGTAACAATTTGGCATTATATACCTACTAACCTGAATCAAATGATACTAACCTGAATTGAATAAAGCCTTTTGACATAACCTCTGATTTGCAGAAAACCTAGAATAATTAGTTAAATGGCATACAAGATAATCAAATCAAGTAAGTGGGATATTCTTCAAAATTTCAATGTCATGAAAAAATAAAAAGGTGGTTCAGAAATATAAGATAATAAAATCAGAAATAAAAGATATTGGGGGACTTTGAATATGGTCTGAGTATTAGGTAATATTAAAGAATTATTAATTTTTCTCAGGTGTGAAGAATGATTTTGTACTTATAAAGGATAATGTCAGCTGGGCGTGGTGGCTTATACCTATAATCCCAACACTTTGGGAGGCTGAGGTGGGTGGATTGACTGAGGTCAAAAGTTTGAGACCAGCCTGGCCAACATGGTGAAACCCCATCTCTACTAAAAATACAAAAATTAGCTGGGCGTGGTGGTGCATGCCTGTAATCTCAGCTACTTGGGAGGCTGAGGCATGAGAATCACTTGAACCCAGGAGGCAGAGGTTGCGGTGAGCTGAGATCGTGCCATTGCACTCCAGCCTGAGCAAAATGAGCAAAACACTGTTTCAAAAAGAAAGAAAGAAAAAAAAAGAATGTCCTTATTTTTAGGAGATGCATGCTGAAGTATGTAGAGGTAAAGACACACGATGAACTCACTTTAAAATGGTTCAGAAAACACACATGAACACACATGCAAGTGTACACATGCATATACAGACACACACACTATTGGTTATTAAGCTATAGTCTCTCAGTTCCAAACTCAGCTACGTGATGCCAGGGCTGGGACTTTGCAAATCACATTTCTTCTTTACCAGCCGGCCTTCTGACAGCCTGCAAACAGGGAATACTAGAAGAAGACTGGAAGTCTAGATGAGTGGCAAGGAACTTGGTCCTTTCTGTTTTGTTCTTGTTACTGTCATTGTCACTAAGCAACAGTTCCTTACCTTGGCAATGACAGTTATTTCCTGTAGGAGCAGCTGGTTCAAGTTTGCATTTTTTTCCACAATCTCAGTCTCATTATGCTTCTTCAGACAGCCGGTATCAGATGGCAGATGCTCTCTCAGTCCCAGCTCTGTGGGGCCCTCCATCAAAGCTTCTGCATTTTAATAATTCCAAATTACTCTCCATGTTCTCCCAGCTGTAGGGCTGGTGGCTGCTCTCTGCATTTATGATAGTATTCCTTTTGCCCCTCCAGTTCTCCAATACCTGGTTAACACTTCTTTATGTTAAATTGTCCCTGTGAAAGTAACTGGTATAGCGTATGTATCCTGACTGAACCCTGATGATTCAGAAATTGGGATCAAGAGTCCCACAAAACAGACTCTCAAAGATGGAATTTTTGAGGTGTTCGGGTTTGTCTTTAAACTTGAACAAAATGTTGAGCTCTTTGTCATGAAATGGGATGCTGGTAATCCATGGGATGGAATGGCACTGATATTCAAATTATTTATAGTAATAAAGAACCCCCTGAAGCAGGTGCCTTGGGGGCCCACGTGGTTGCTTGGAATGAAGATGACTATAAACATTGTGAGGTGGGATGCCTGCTTCTGAGTGCATGGAGTGCTTACAGGAAGAAAATGTCATACTCAGCTCTTTCAAATCTTAGCTCAAGTCTTTGTCAGAGAACTAGAGAGCATCTGTGGCAGTCCTAAAAGTATCTAAATGAGATTTAGATACATTTGATAGCCTACATTTCCCAGCAAAAGTTAGAGTGAGAATTTGGAAAGTGTCCCCAATACTTGGAATGAGGACATCTTCATGGACTTGGATGAAGCTGAAAATCTTCCATGTCTGAGATTAGCTATCTTTTGCTTGAAGACCTTGTAATAACCTCACCTGAGGCAAGTGCCTTTCAAGGAGGTGCCTATATTCTCTAAGACATAGCCTAACTACTCCTTGTTGCCACGAGACCATAACTAGGGTCGAACCCAGCATATTCCAATGGAACAAGTACAAAGTCTGATTCTGAAGGAAAGATTTTATAATCCAAAATAACTGCAAGATTTTTCTAATTTCTATAGGCAGAAACCTGGTCAATATATATTGGAATTGGATTCTAAGAGTGTTAGACCAAAGAAGGTGGAATATAACAGGCCAAATTTACTGATATGAGAGTACTTATTAGGGATTCTGGGTGTTAGATTATATTAAGAATTTACTTACTTAGATGACAGAAACTTGGACTAAACACTGACCTACATATAATGAGTTTGAGGTCTCGGAACTTTCTGGTATAATGCAGAGAAAAGAATCCAAAGTCTTAAGAAGCTCTTAGTGATAAGGCAAATGGTTTTTTCCAATCGGTTTTACCAATTTGCAATGAACACCAGAAACAGTTTGTCTTTACCTGACAGAGCCAAGAGATCACCTTCATAGACTTGCCTTACGAATATATTAACTTACCTATAATATAGTCTGCACAGATTTTGATCATCTTGACATTCTACAGAGTAACTGATCTGATAAGAAGGTATTAGCAAGTACTTTAGATGTCTTAGCAAAATGCATGTGGGTCAGAGAATGGGAGACAAACACCATAAAAACAGAGGGACTCAAGACCTTAGCAGAGTTTCTGATGTGCTAATAGTCTGGAGTATATTGCAATATCCCCTTCAAGGTGAACAACAAGTTGCTGTGCCTTGCATGACCTACCACTACAGCAGAGGAACAGTACTTGATGAGCTTTTTTTAAAATCTGGAGGCAACATATACCACATGAGTGATGTTGCTCTGACCCATTTACCAAGTAATCCACAAGACTGCCAGTTTGGAGTGGAGACCAGAGCCCGAAAAGGCTCTGCAGCAAGTCCATGCTGTAGTGCTAGCTACTCTGCCACGTGGAGCTTAAGAGCCAGCAGATCCAATGACACTTGAATGTGGCAAGTAGGAATTCTTTATGGAGGCTTTGGCAAATACCAATAGGAGAACTGAAGCATTGACCTCTGGGGTGGTAGAGAAAATCCACACCCTCTTCTGTAGATAACTACTTTTCTTTTGAGAAATAGTCACTGGTTTGCTATTAGGCATCTAACCATGGGACTGGGTGCTATTTGATTCAGCAAGTCATAAACTGGAGTGAGCATAGCAGCAATCTATCCTCAAGTGGAAAGAAGTACAGAAGAAACAAAGATTAAGCCGATTTGGAAGGCACAAGCAAGTTGCCTGAGTAAATGGCTTAACTCCTTTGATACCTACTTGTGTTGCAAACCTTCCTTTTTCTCAATCTATAATTTGGGCTACATAGGGAGTTCCTTACGACCAGCTGACGAGCAGGAAGAAATTTAGAACTGGTTTATAATTTATTCTGACCAATAAGCTGGTACAAGCTGGTTGCTGCAAAATCTATTGCAGCATTACAACCCCAATCAGGTATGTCTTGGAAAAATCCTAATGAAGGGAAAAGTTCCTAGAGAAAATTTTGAGCAGTACATTTGGTTCTCTATGTCTGAACTGAACAATATCCAAAAGTATGGATCTAAACTGCAGTAGTCAAGGGAAGTTACTAATGGTTTGATGGGTGATCAGGGACTTGGGAAAAACAGATTGAGAAGATAAGTGACAGGAAGGTGTGGTGGAGACCTGTATGAATGGACCTCTCAGAACAGGCAGAGAATTAAAGCTAATTGTGCTCCAGAGGAATATTTACCAAAGGATGCTGTGTGCCCATGAGAATGCACTTTGCAGCTGTCAGCTACAGGCAACATAACTAACCAGGGGCCCCAGATGCTGAAATTAATGCACTCTGAATTTCATCACTGCACTTGTGCAGGTGCAAGCTTCCTGGGAGCTCTCCCCAGCAAATGTCTGAGTGTGGCAGGAATACTTAGCCACGCCTATTCCTGGGATATATGTGTCTCTTGTGACAGCTGACTTTGGCTTGAGTTCTTCTGGACTGCCTTGCTGAACCTAAACTAACACAGACATCCATCCACCGCAGAGGAAGCTCTCAATAAACAGTAAGACAAGATGACACTCTTTCACATAGACTAATGGAAAAGATAAAATGACCCAGAAATAAATCTACACATTTATAGCCAACTCAGTTTTGACAAAGGCACCAAGAACATAAACTTAGGAAAGGGTGGTCTCTTTAATTAGTGGTGCTGGGAAAACTGGATATCCACATGCAGAAGAATGAAATGAGATCTCTTTTACAACATATAAAAATCAACTAAAAATGGATTAAAGACTTAAACCTAAGTCCAACAACTATGAAATTACTAGACAAAAACAGAGAAAACACTACAGGATATTGGTCTGAGAAGAATCTTTTGAATAAGACCTCAAAAGCACAGGCAACAAAAGCAAAAATAGACAAATGGGATTACCTTAAATGAATAAGCCTCTGCACAGTAAAGGAAACAACAGAGTGAAAAGACAACCTACAGAATGGGGGAAAATACCTACAACTATCAATTTGACAAGAGATTAATAGCCAGAATATATAAAGAACTCAAGCAACTCAAAAGCAGAAACTAAATAATCCAATTTAAAAATGGGCAAAAGTTCTGAATAGATAATTCTCAAAAGACGACACACGAATGGCCAACAGGTATATGACAAAATGTTCAACATCACTAATCATCAGGGAGATGCAAATCAAAACCACAATGAGATATCATCTACCCCAGTTAAAATGCCTATTGCCAAAAAAGACAAAAAGTAATAAACACTAGTGAGGGTGCAGAGGAGGAGAATGCTTATACACTGTTGGTAGGGATGTAAAGTGGTCCAGTGAATATGGAGAATAATGGGGAGGGTCCTCAAAAAAACTAAAAATAGAACCACTATATGATCCAGCAATCCCACTGCTAAGTATGTATCCAGAATAAAGGAAATCAGTGTATCAAAGAGATGTCAGCACTCCTATGTTTACTGCAGCACTATTCACAACAGCAAATGTATGGAACCAACCTAAGTCTCCATCAATGGATGAATGGATAAAGATGTGGTATATATACACAATGGAATATTATTTGGCCTTAAAAAAAGAATGAAATCCTGTCATTTGCAGCAACATGAATGAGACTGGAGGTCATTATGTTCAGTGAAATAAGTCAGGCCTAGAAAGACAAATATCACATGTTCTCAGTCATATGTGGAAGCTAAGAACATGGATCTCATGGAGATAGAAAGTAAAATGGTAGTTAGCAGAGGCTGCAAAGAGTAGGGTGGTGGTGGTGGTGGGCGGGGGAGGATGCAGAGAAGTTGGTTAATTAATTAAAAAAATACAGTTATACAGAAGGAATATGGGGCTGGGCGTGGTGGCTCACACCTGTAATCCCAGCACTTTGGGAGGCCGAGGTAGGTGGATCACTTGAGGTCAGGAGTTCGACCAGCCTGGCCAACATGGTGAAACCCTGTCTCTACTAAAAATACAAAAATTATCCAGGCGTGGTGGCAGGCGCCTGTAATCCCAGCTACTTGGGAGGCTGAGGCAGGAGAATGGCATGAACCAGGAGGTGGAGGTTGCAGTGAGCCGAGATCTCACCATCACACTCCAGCTTATACAACAAGAGCAAAACTATGTCCACCCCCGCAAAAAAAAAAAAAAAAAAAAAAAAAAGAAGGAATATGTTATAGTATTCAATAATACAGTAGGGAGACTATAGTTAACAGTAATTTATTGTATACTTCAAAATAGCTAGAAAAATTGTAATGTTCCCAACACAAAGAAAAATGTTTGAGGTGATGAATATTACAATATCGATTTGATCATTACACATCGTATACATGTATAAAACTATCACATGTACACCCCAAATATGTATAACTCTCAAATATCAATTTAAAAAAAGAAAAAAAAAGATGACATACTCTGTGGGTATCAGATGGCCTCTTTTCCCAGCCTTCCCAATGACTGCCCAATGGGTCCAAGTACAAGAGAGGCCATGCTGGCAAGGATGGAAACTTACATTTAGGCTCAACGACATGGACTTCCCCTCACCAAGTTTGATATGCTGAGTGCCTGACCTGCCAACAGCAGGGACCAACACTGAGCACCTAACATAGGTACTTGGTGGCAGGTTGATTACAGTGGGCACTTTCTATTTACTGTCACTAGAAAATATATATATTCTGGATATGACTTTGCCTTTATTATCTCTGCCAGCCTCATTAACTGTCAAGGTATCATGCACCACATTACTTCTTATCAAAGATTAGCAAAGGGGTATGTATTAGTCTGCTTGGGCTGCCAAAACAAAATGCCACAGACTAGGTGAATTAAACAACATAAATGTATTCTTTACAGTGGAGGGTGTGAAGTCCAAGATCAAGGTACTGGCAAGGTAGGTTTCATTCTAAGGCCTCTTCTCTTGGCTTTGTGGGCAGCTGCTGTCTTGCACAAATCTCTTGGCATCTCTTCTTATCTTCTTATAAGGGCACTAATCTCACTGGACCAGGGTCCTGCCCTCATGACCTCACCTAACCCTAAAGACCTCCCAAAGGCCCCATCTCCAAATACTGTCATATTGATGGGGGGTTAGGCCTTCAACATATGAATTTGGAGGGGAAACATTCAGTCCTTAACAGAGTGTGGCAATAGACTGATGCCCACAGAATTTATTGGTTTTGTCATGTACTTCATCACCCAGAAGCATCTGCTTTGTTAGAATGATAGAATGATTTACTTAAGACTCAGTTACTTGCAACTGAGAGAAAACAACCTAAAAGGATTAGGTTCTATTTCACAGGATGCAGTATGTGCTTTGAATTGATAACCAAAGACAGGTAACCCTAACTTCCAAGGTCAAAATACGAGCCCAGAAATCAAGAAGTGAACATGAGAGTGGCTCATTTCACTATTGCACCTAATAATCCACTCACAGAATTTGTGCTTCCCGTTGCTGCATCTGTGAACTCTTGTTATTTTGGAAGTCTTGTTTCCCAAGAGAGGAATGCTTCCACCAGGGGACATAACAGTGGTTCTACTGAATTGTAAGTTGAGACTGTCACTGCTCATTTTGGGGTTGTGCTGTGAGGATGAATTCCAGTGGGCCTGAAATTGGCCTCAGCTGTTTGCATAGCACCAAATCCTGGTCAAGGCATAATATATCCTGATTAATAATGTTGTTTTGTAACCTTATGTATGAAGAGTTTCAGGGTAGTTTGTACCAGTTTGTCAACATTGTTTATTGTAATAGTGAGATGAATGATTTACACCTAGAGACCTCTGCCCCTCCCCGTTCTCCTTCCTCCAAAGGACACAAAAACTTGGTTGCTGGGGCTGGTTATGTACCAGAAATATGATTGTGTGAACAGCAGTGTGTAAGAAACCCCAGCTGAGGCTCCATTTTGAGCCCTCTGGTTCTGAGGTGTTCCATGCTCATACTGTTGGTCAGATCCAAGAGTGTGTCCCTACTGCCCTCTATTAGTTTCCTATTGCTGCTCTAACACTTTACCACAAAATCAGTAGCTCAAAACGACATAAATTTATTATCCTACATTCTATAGGTCAGAAGTCCAAAATCAGTCTTATGAACTAAGGTAAAGTTGTCAGTCAACAGGCTGATTCCTTCTGGAAATTCAAGTGGAGGATCTGTTGTTACCTTTTCCAAATTCTAGAGGCTGCCTGTATTCCTTGGCTGGTGGCCCCTTCTTCCGTCTTCAAAGCTGGCAGAGTAGCATTTTAAAAACTCTGACTCCCTGACCTTTGCATTTATCCTCACATCTCCTTCTTTGACTCTCCTGCCTCCTTATGAAAGGGACCCTTGTGACTACAATGGGCCCACTGGATAATCCAGGACAATCTTCCTATCTCGAGATATTTCACTTAATCACATTTGTGAAGTCCTTTTATTCCATGTAAAGTTACATATGCACAGGGTTCAGGGATAAGTATGCAGACACCTTTGAAGGACCATTTTTCTGCTTACCACAGACCCTGACACTTAGTGCTCAAAATTGTCCTCTCCAGATCTCTTCTTAAGAGGCAGCCTTTGGGTATGATGCATATCTGTACTTTAATGCTGATACTATACTATGTCCTTTTGCTGTAATAAATTACAGATTTGTCATTTTGGGTCCCATTATCTGGCAAATGAATTCTGTCCATCACCATTAGTACTGGGCTCATGTCTCTGAACCAATAGGCAAACAATGGGAATATTTTACTGGCTAGGGCAAGCAATAATGATTACCAAGGAGAAATTGGGTTGCTGTTACACAATGGCAGCAAGAAAGACTATGTCTGGGACACCAGTGGATGCTCTGAGTACACCTCTTAAAGCTTCCATGTCCAATAACAAATGTTAATAAAAAGTAATCTTCTTGGCTGGGCGCGGTGGCTCAAGCCTGTAATCCCAGCACTTTGGGAGGCCGAGACGGGTAGATCACGAGGTCAGGAGATCGAGACCATCCTGGCTAACCCGGTGAAACCCCGTCTCTACTAAAAAAATACAAAACACTAGCCGGGCGAGGCGGTGGGCGCCTGTAGTCCCAGCTACTTGGGAGGCTGAGGCAGGAGAATGGCGTAAACCTGGGAGGCGGAGGTTGCAGTGAGCTGCGATCCGGCCACTGCACTCCCGCCTGGGCGACAGAGTGAGACTCCATCTCAAAAAAAAAAAAAAAAAAAGTAATCTTCTTTTTATTGCCTAATTGCCCTAGTTAGAACCTCCAAGTACAATGTTAAATAAAAGTGGTGGCTGGGAGCAGTGGCTCACATCTGTTATACTAGCACTCTGGGAGGCCGAGGCAGGCAGAATGCTTGAGCTCAGGAGTTTGAGATCAGCCTGGGTAACATGGCAAAATCCCATCTCTACAAACAACACAAAAAATTAGCCTGCCATGGTGGCGTGTGCTTGTGATTACAGCTACTCAGGAGGCTAAGGCAGGCAGGAGGATCATTTGAGCCTGGGAGGCAGAGGCTACAGTGAGCCCATGATTGTGCCACTGCACTCTAGCCTGAGCAATAGAGTGAGGCCTTGTCTCAAAAAAAACAAACAAGTGTGTGAGAGTAGACAGTTTTGACTTTTCCTGACCTTATGGGGAAGGCTTTTTTTCACCACTAAGTATGTTAGTTGTGGTTTTTTCATATTTTCATAAATGCTCACCAAGTTGAGGATATTTCCTTCTATTTCTAGTGTTTTTTTTTTTTTTAATTAAAGGATATTGGATTTGTTAAGTGTTATTATTTTTTTTTTTTTCCTATGTCTGCTGAAATGATCATGTGGTTTCTTTTACTCTATTAGTTTGATGTATCGTACTGGTTGACTTTCACATTGAACCAACCTTGCATTCTTGGAATAAATCTCACTTGGTCATAATGCAATTTTTGTTATACGTTGCCGGATTGAGTTTGTAGTATTTTATGGAGGATTTTTATAAGCATATTCATAAGGAATACTGGTCTGTAGTTTTCTTGTGATGTTATTTGTCCGGTTTGATATCATGGAATGAGGTAAGTGTTCCTTCCTTTTCATTTTTTTGGAAGAATTTGTGAAGGATTGGTGTTCTTTTAATATTTGGTAGAACTCATCAGATGACAGTGAAACCGTCTGGTCCTGAGCCTTTCTCTGATTCCTTGTTTTGGATTACTGACCCAATCTTTTCACTTATTATGGGTCTATTCAGGTTTTCTAGTTTTTCCTGAGTCAGTTTTGGGAGTTTGTGCCTTTCTATTAATTTTTCCATTTAATCTAGGTTATCCAATTTGTTGGTATGCAATTGTTCATATTTCCTTCTTTGATTCTGTAAGGTTGTTAGTAATGTCTCCTCTTTCATTCCTGTTTTTTCTAGGTCTAACTTAAGGTTTGTCAATTTTGTTAATATTTTCAGAAGACCAACTGTTGATTTCTATGATTTTCTCTATTGTTGGTCAGTTTCATTTATTTCCACTTTAATCTTTATTATTTCCTTCCTTCTCCTTGCTTTGGGTTTAGTTTGCTCTTATTTCTCTAGTTTCTTTAGGTGGAAGTTTAGGTTATTGACTTTTTTTTTTTTGAGACAGAGTCTTGCCCTGTACCCTAGGCTGGAGTGCAACGGTGCGATCTCGGCTCACTGCAACCCCCGCCTCCTGGGTTCAAATGATTCTCCTGCCTCAGCCTCCCAAGTAGCTGGGATTACAGGTGCCCACCACCATGCGCCAGTTAATTTTTTAATTTTTAGTACAGACGGGTTTTCACCATGTTGGCCAGGCTGGTCTCAAACTCCTGACATTGTGATCCACCTGCCTCGGCCTCCAAAGTGTTGGGATTACAGGCGTGAGCCACCATGCTCAGCTGACTTTTCTTTTTAATGTAAGCATTTACAGCTTACATTTGTTCTCTGCTAGAACAAAGCAGGCAGAAGGAGGAATAGCTTTTGCTTGCTGGGTCTCCTGGTTTCCTTCTTTTTCCCATGCTGGATGCATCCTCCTGCTCCTTCCGCCCTTGGACATCAGACTCCAGCTTCTTCAGCCTTTGGACTCTTGGATTTACACCAGTGGATTGCCAGGGGCTATAGGGCCTTCAGCCACAGACTGAAGGCTGCATTGTTGGCTTCCTTAGTTTTGAGGCTTTCAGATTGAATCCCTACTGGCTTCTCTCATCCTCAGCTTGCAGATGGCCTATCGTGGGACTCTGCCTTGTGCATCATGTGAGCCAGTTCTAATAAAATCCCTTTCACATATACATATGTCCTATTCATTCTGTCCCTCTGGAGAACCCTAATACAGGTAGCAAAACTGACCACTGGAAGTCCAGACACATCCTATTAGTTTAGCATGTATAGTATCTTTCCCATTAATTCCAGCAAAAGTACTAGAGCTAACTAATTAGCCAGGAGGGGGTAATATGGACTGATAGTGGGGGGGGAAAACAGTTCCTCAAGAAAAATCAGGGTGTTATTATTAAAAGAAGGAAGTGAATGAATTAATGGTGAGCAGGTCAAAACAAGATGATCAGACTGTCAGATCTCTTGATTCCTATATGCCAAGAACTACAAAGTTTATACAGCTAGTAAGTAGCTGAGACAGGACTCAATCCATTGCTGAATTATAATAAGATTTACAGCAAATTTGTAAAACAAAAGTAAAATAACCTGAGGTCTCTCTTTATTCTTAGAAGTACAAATTACAACAGACAATAACCTTACACTGCCCCTCAAATTAAGGTAGACTTTGAAAGCTTCAAATTCGATGTTTCTAAATGCCTGGTAGATATTAAAGCCATACGCATAGTATTTGATATAATTTAGTGCTAAAAAAACAAAACAAAACAAAAAACAAACCTGTATACTATACTATAAATATCCAGGGTTTTTTTTTTTTTTTTTTTTTTTTTTTATATAGGCTCTCACTCTATTGCCCAGGCTGGAGTGCAGTGGCATAATCACAGCTCACTGCAGCCTCCACCTCCTGGACTCAAGTGATCCTCCCAGTTCAACCTCCCAAGTAGCTAGGACGATGAGGCTGGTCTCTAACTCCTGAGCTTGAGCATTCTGCCCGCCTTGGCCTCCCAGAGCGCTGGTATAACAGATGTGAGCCACTGTTCCCAGCCACCACTTTTATTTGACATTGTACTTGGAAGTTCTAACCAGGGCAATTAGGCAATAAAAAGAATTACTTTTTTGGGGAGTGCATGCCACCACACCGAGCTAATTTTTGCAGAGAAAGGGTGTTACTTTGTTGGCCAGGCTGGTCTCGAGCTCCTGGGCTCAAGTGATCCTCCTGTCATGACCTTCCAAAGTGCCAGGATTACAGCTGTGAGCCACTGTGCCCAGTCTTTTTCTTTTTTTTCAGACAAGGTCTCACTCTGTCACCCAGGTTGGAGTGCAATGGCACCATCATGACCTATTTCAGCCTCAACCTTTTGGCCTCAAGGAAACCTCCTGTCTCAGTCTCTTGAGTAGCTGGGACTACAGGTACATGCTACCATGCCTAGCTAATTTTATTTTTTGTAGAGACGGGGTCTTGATATGTTGCTCAGGCTAGTCTTGAACTCCTGGCCCCAACAGCCTTCCTGCCTCAGCTTCCCAAAGTGCTGGGATTAGAGATGTGAGCCACTGCACCTGGCCTCAGAGCCTATTTTTAAAAATTGAGGCTGGGTACAGTGGCTCATGCCTGTAATCCCAGCATTTTGGGAGGCCAAGGCAGGTGGATCACTTGAGGTCAGGAGTTCGAGACCAGCCTGGTCAACATGATGAAACCCTATCTCTATTAAAAATATAAAAATTAGCCAGATGCAGTGGTGGGTGTCTGTAATCCCAGCTACTTGGGAGGCTGAGACAGGAGTATCTCTTGAACCCGGGAGTGGAGGTTGCAGTGAGCTGAGATCATCATCACACCACTGCACTCCAGCCTGGGTGACAAAGTGAGACTCCATCTCAAAAAAAAAAAAAAAAAAAAATTGAGATATAATTCAAGTATCATCAAGTTCACTCTTTAAAAGTATAAGTCAGCTGGGCGCGGTGGCTCACGCCTGTAATCCCAGCACTTTGGGAGACTGAGGTGGGTGGATCATGAGATCAGGAGATAGAGATCATCCTGGCTAACATGGTAAAGCCCTGTCTCTACTAAAAACATAAAAAAATTAGCCGGGCGTGGTGGCGGGCGCCTGTAGTTCCAGCTACTCAGGAGGCTGAGGCAGGAGAATGGCATGAACCCAGGAGGCGGAGCTTGCAGCGAGTCGAGATTGCCACTGCACTCCAGCCTGGGCGACAGAGCAAGACTCTGCCTCAAAAAAAAAAAAAAAAAGTGTAAGTCTATTTGGTTTTGCTTTTCATTGGCTCATGCCTGAAAATGCTGACCTATTATTTACTAACTTTAAGCAGCTTTTGGTGACTTAGACAGTGAGGATGTCAAAAATCCACATGCTTGTATTACAGAAAAAGTCATTAATATTTTCTTTCACACCTGTGTTTCCCAGTGATTTCTTGCAGTCTCGTGATTACTGGCTCCAACAGAGTTCTGCCTGCCAATTTTGAGTCCACAGAGGCTCAGATGGGGAATTTTAAATTTGAGCCACTAGTACCTTTTCTAGAGATGTTTAAAATCAGCTATTTGGCAAAATCTGTAATGAGAGTAAAGTTGCTTTCATTCAAACCTACACAGAGAGTGACATCTGCTGGTCATGAAGATTGTTATTTTTTATTCCTTTACAAAATTTATCAATGACCCTAAAATAAAACATAAGAAAAGTAATTATCTCTTCTTTGGGAAAAAAGAAACCAACACGTGACTAAAAATTCCAATATATGTACCATTGTGGGACCTTTTTAAACTAAAAAAAATTGAAATTCCTTCATTTTAGAAAACATTGCAGCTCTTTCATTTGATCAAGAGAAAATAAATTGTAGAATTTGGAAATGAATAAAAGTCCTAGTTAGCCATTTCCCTAAAAATGTCCTTTGAGTTTTTGTTTCAGAGCAGCAATAACTAATTTAGTCTAAGACCTAATGAAAGACTGGCTATCAAAGGTCATTTCATCCTGGTCCTTCTATTATACTGTTAAATCCTAGGTTTCACACATGCCCATGTCCCTATTCCTACTTCCTTCCTAACTTTAGAATTGCATACAGATTAAACTTTATATATACACATCTAGATTTTTTTTTTTTTTTGAGATGGAGTCTCACTCTGTCACCTAGGCTGGGGTGCAGTGGCACGATCTCGGCTCACTGTAACCTCTGTCTCTTGGGTTCAAGCAATTCTCCTGTCTCAGCCTCCTGAGTAGCTGGGATTACAGGCGCATGCCACCATGCCTGGCTAATTTTTGTATTTTTAGTAGAGGTGGGGTTTCACCATGTTAGCCAGGCTGGTTTCGAACTCCTGACCTAGTGATCTGCCCGCCTTGGCCTCCCAAAGTCTTGGGATTACAGGCGTGAGCCACCACGGCTGGCCTACACATCTAGATTTCCATATTAGCTTTGGAAATTTTTCCCACTGTCTTTGAGGTTAGATTGTAATAGGAAAACTAGGACCTATTATCTGTTACTACATTTTTAAGTGAAAAAAGGCATGTATTTATAACTACTGATAAAATATAAACTTTGATCTGTGTACTAATGTGGCATCTAAATTTGGTAGTCAGGTTTCATTTTCCTTCAGGTTTATTTTTTATTTTTCAGTATTATAAAAATGCTGTGATTAGCCACCTTATAAGGAAAACTTTGGGACATTCCTGATTCTTTCCATATGATACATTTATAAAGGAAAAAATCTTAATCAAAGAGCTATAAATAACCAACAAAGAGCCTAACATTAGTGTAATAATAATAAAAAATTGAGGGGAGTAGAAGAGATGGATATTTTATAAATTCAATCCTTACTTATTATCTAAGGGAGTCAATATATAACTTTTAAAGCTGATATAACTGCTATATCTTATGGTATGAACATACTACTTAAGAGATGTGGGTAGAACTACAAGAAATTACAGAAGAAATGGGTAACTGGGCAGGAAGGGGACTGTGGCTTTTCCTTATAGGACTCTCTATATCATTTTTTTCCCAGCCTTCAGCATACAGTACTTTGATAAAACATTAATGTTTAAAAATATAAATGAAAATGTATTTAAATTAAAAAATATTTTGCCAAATTATCATCCAGAAAAGTGTGCTAAGTTAGATTCCCATGGGGAATTTTGTGATGGTCTTGAATTACTCCATTGATTTCATGTCAATTTATTTATGATTTATACTCTGACATTTTGAACTTAGAAAAATACATATAAGATGTAATATAAGTGACAAAATTAGGGTAAAGGAAAAATAAGTGTAGGAAAAATTGAAAACAGAGGACACAAGAATCCAAGAATCCATCAGAACAGTCTGGAAAGCTGGTTACGAATGAGGATCCTTGACCTTATCAAAGACCCTGCTCATCAGAATCTCTAGGGTAAGGCTCAGGAATCTCCTTTTCAGCAGCCTTGATAACTTGGAGTTCTGAAGTAATTTAAAGATGACAAACAGTGATTAATATATTAGGCTATTTATTAATATGATATTCATAGCATAGGAGCTAGGGGAATGGACATTGTGAGACTAACTCCAAAGAGCATATTTAAAAATAAGTCTTATATAAGCCAGATCATTCCTTTTCCCATTGTATTTCATAATCCTCTTCTGATTTCATTAACCTCTCCATAACAAAGACGGGTGAACTCAACCTGTCATTTTGCCTTTTTAACTTCTGGGATATCTTCTCTTTTCTCCTGGCTCAATTCCTAGCCTACTGCACCATTTAGCTGGATATTCTAGTGCTTAGGTATCTTTTTTACATACCACATGAACAGATTAAACAGATACTCAGAATTAGGAAAATCTCATGATAGCAACTAGGCAGTAGTACTTAATCTTTTCTGTTGTTTGTGTTTTTATTCTCAAAACACATTTTCACATGCCTCATTCAAAGTTAAAGTTGTTAAGTTTTTTAGATATTCAGTATATCATAAATATGAAAGAGAAGAAACAGAATTACAGCTTAATTTTACAATGATATTAAGATTAAAATTACACATTAAAAAAGTATATCAGCTTACAGTGACTTCTGTAGCTGTAGCTTTTGTTCAATGATGTCTGAGAAACGAGGAACTTTTTTTGAAATAGCCACACGGATATCATCACTCAGATTAAAGCAGCTTCTGGACTTTGTTTTGAAATGTAAAAGTGATGAAAATCCCAACTCACAAAGGTATGTAGTTGCAAATGGCATAAGGATTTCTAGAGCTGTCTTTGCTAGGTTTGGAAACACTGTGAATTGGGCACACCAGAAATCCTCAAGCTTCATTGTCTCAAATTCCATTAGGATTTGGCCACTAGCTCGTAATTCAGCAAGATCATTTTTCATTAAATAACTATCATCGACAAAATCGATATTAAAAAGAAATGGATCCAATATCCATTTACTTGCCTCATTAAGATCTCCAACGGAAAAATATCCATGGAAGAAGTTGCTCAATTGTTGCAGATGCAGTGTTATTTCAGCTGCAATGAATATTCCTTCATTATCTGAAACAATTATTTCTTCAAGAAAAGGAAAATTGGTAAAATTTCTTTTCTCAATTCGTTTTTGCCAAAATGGAAACTTCCTAACAAAAGCAGATAACTTTTCTCTAGCTGATACTGTGTTCATCCCAGTCCTCTGCATAGATGCACTGAGTTCATTTAAGTGTTTGAATAAATCTGCAAGGTATGCTAGGTGAATTTTAAACTCTTTATTTTCAAAGCCATCAACTAAATTACTGCTTTTGTGGTGAAGAAACTGATTTATTTCTTCATACATTTCAAAAATGTGAGTAAGTATTTGGCCTCGGGAAAGCCACCTCATTTCAGTATGGAAAAGGAGGACACTATATTCTATACCAATTTCTTCAAAGAAAGCCTGAAATAGGCGATGATTTGGAGCTCTCCCTTTGATGAAATTTATTACCCTCACCACAGTAAACAGAGCATCCCTCAGTTTTGTAGGCAATGTCTTTATGACAAGTGCATGAGGATTCAATAAACAATGTGTGATTATGATATGAGGTATCTCTTTTTTCACATAGGCAACAAACTCGGAATTTTCTCCTAGCATAGAGGAGGCACCATCAGTACAAACAGAGCCACATACATCAAGTGCTATCTTATGCTTCAGAAAGAAGTCTCTGAAGAGATTGAACACATCTATTCCTTTCATGGATAGCTGCAATGGTTCACAGAAGAGAAATTCTTCTATGATCTCTCTTTCTTTTATATATCGCACAAATGCCATTAGCTGACCGCAGTCATCCATGTCAGTTGTCTCAGCAAGCTGAATACCCACTTTAAGAGGACTCGCTTTGATATCTTCTAGAACTTGCTGTAAGATATCTTGGCTCATTTCATCAATTCTAGAATGGATCACGTCATCTGATAAGGGTACCTGCTGAAGCTTCTTTTGTGCATCTGGTCCCAAAACTATTTGTGCTATTTCCAATGCACAAGGTTTCACTAACTTTTCAGCTACTGTATGAGGATTCTTCTCCTTGGCACATAAATACGCAAATTGATATGATGCTTGTAATAAAGTATCCTCATGAGATGCAACTCCAAATGCTTTCAAGGTTTCACTCTGATCAGATGGTGTTGGCATATGCTTCAGGCTATTGAGATCATGCCCAGCTACACCACCATGCTGTCTGTTAAAATGGTCTGACAGTTTTGATGGTCTGAGGTCAGCATTTGAAAATACTGAGTTACACAACACACACTGTGGGCGCTGAGTTCCATCAACTTCCGTTGTACAGGTGAACCAGTAGCGAACATAGTCATCATCCCATTTGCGTTTCTTCGACATGGCACACAAAAACTCTCAGGCAGTATTCCAGAGATGCCACAGAATTTTGCTTTGGGAGTAAAATATAACCCACACATTAAAATCCAGTGGCTAACTGAATTAAAACAAAGCCACATCACATGCTATATTGTCATCACATACTATCTTGTATATGTTAAGATATAGCCTGCAGCATGTCAATTCAAAGTAAGCCATGACAGGATATAGTTTAACTTAAAGCTAGCAACTCACAGCTAATGCCCTGGAATAAATGATTTGCCAGCAAGTTATATATGGAAGATTTGAGCTAAGACAAGTTATGCATACCTGTAAGTCCTTTATTGGTGAATTACAGTTATGGCTTAACTTGTTTTCAATAATGTATGTTACAAACATATCTAGCACATTTTGTATCCCTAGAAAGGGCATCTCACTACCACCACCTTCTTCCATTCAGCCCCAAAGATGTATGCATACCCTCAGTTAAGAATCACTGAAAAAAGGAGCAATTCACTAAATAAGGAAGGGTGGATGCTGACATGGAGGTTAAAAAAATTATATAAATTTATGGGGTACAAGCACAATTTTGTTATATGCATAGATTGTATAGTGGCGAAGTGAGGGTTTTTAGGGTATCCATCACCCAAATAACATACATTGTACTCATTATTTCTCATCTACTCCCTCCCACCCCACCCTTCCTCTCCTCTACCCATCACTCCATTATCTGTTCGTGTGTACACATTATTTAGCTACCATTTATGAGAACATGGTAGTTCTTTTTAATAGTTAAGGATTAAATAGGTCTGTAATACTATTTGAACCTTGAGCAGTTTTGAGTCCAACTTAGGCACAGAATTTCAAATAGGTCTATAAGTCTGATTAAGCCACCCTTGATGCAAAAGTAGGCTACAAATTGGCTCAGAGTTTCCTTACTGCTAAGTGTAACACACTATTGGTCCATGATTCATACTCTCCACATAAAAAAGCAAAATGGCTGGGCGTGGTAGCTCATGCGTGTAATCCCAGCACTTTAGGAGGCTGAGGTGGGTGGACTGCCTGAGCTCAGGAGTTTGAGACCAGCCTGGGCAATATGGTGAAACCCCATCTCTACTAAAAATACAAAAAATTAGCTGGCCATGGTGGCATACGTCTGTAGTCCCAGCTACCAAGCCAAGATCATGCCACTGCACTCCAGCCTGGGCGACAGAGCAAGTCTCTGTCAAAAAAAAAAATTAATTAATTAAAAAAAATATATAAAAGAAAAGCAAAACAACTTGTTCAGGGGAAACACAACTATTCTTCTTACCGAGACTTCAGCAAAATCCCTCTCATATGAGAACACCCTTAAGTACAATAAGGAATTTCATGATGCTTTTCCACCTAAATACCTCTAAGTGAAGGCAGTCGTGAACACACACACACACACACACACACACACACACACACAGACACACACAGCAGCATTCCTAAGGTTTGGTTTAACCCAAAGACAGGATGTAGAAGGCCCTACCCATAGAGATTCTGATTCTCTAGCTATGGAGTGGGGGCCTAGAATCTATATTCTAAATAAGTATTTTAGATAATTCTTATAAATAGTAACTAGAACAGTGATCTGTGACAAGAGATACCATATCATCACAATCACTGGGAAACTCTTTTAAACTATACATGTCCCTGCACTACCTTGGAATACATCATCTTCTCCAGAAGCAGAACAAAAGAATATGGGGAAATAATGTTGTTCAGGCAATCCTGAAACACATCCTGGTTAGGCAGTCAGATTTAGGGGAATGAAAACATATCCTTCAAACCAATCCTTAGCTAACAAATATTCTAGGTGTCTAAGTGAATGGTCCCAATGCTTGAATAGATATTTAAATTTTCTACGTTTTCTGAGCTGATGACATCCTCCTATGAAAGTTGAAACCTAAAATGAAAACCATGTCTTTTCTCTTTCTGTCTCTTTAGCAATGAGTAAAGGCATAATCCACAGGTAGGCTCAAATAGACCTTAGAAAACATTCTATCTCCAAGATAAATAAGTGATCCCCAAAGTTTCCAAAGTTCTGTGCCAGAGAATGTGGCTGAAATAAAGTAACAGGTATACATTTAAATCCGAATGCCCACTTTGGCCATTAAAAGAAAAATCACAAGCCAAGAATACCTACTTAAAGCATTAGCTTTCAAGTGGATCTACCAAGATGAACTAGTTGTAAAGTGTACTCCAATAAAATAAGTTGATCTGTTACACAGTTGTTATGAGCCTGTTAAACTGAAGGATATCTGCCAATCAAAAAAGACAACCCGAAGTTTAAAGAGCTGATCTTAAGGCTTCATTTGTCAAGTAATGAGACTACATGACTACTTTTGCTTAGAACCACTTCTAATTAATGACAATAAAATTATAACATTACCATAAAATGCTTATTTTTCTGTATTCTATTAATGTATATTTATCATGTAATATTTGGGGAGGCAGAGGGAATAAAGGAAAATGTTTTTAGTCACATTAGAAATCTTTACAAGAGGGGCCTGGTGTGGTGGCTCATGCCTGTAATCCCGGCACTTTGGGAGGCCAAGGTGGGTGGATCACTTGAGGTCAGGAGTTCCAGACCAGCCTGGCCAACATAGTGAAACTCTGTCTCTAATAAAAATACAAAAATTAGCTGGGTGTGGTGGCGCATGCCTGTAATCCCAGCTACTCGGGAGGCTGAGGCAGGAGAATCGCTTGAACCCAGGGGGCAGAGGTTGCAGTGAGCTGAGATCACGCCACTGCACTCCAGCCTAAGGACAGCCAGACTCTGTCTCAAGAAAAAGGCCGGGCATGGTGGCTCATGTCCATAATTCCAGCACTTTGGGCTGAGGAGGGCGGATCACCTGATCTCAGGAGTTCAAGACTGGCCTGGCCAACTTGGTGAAAACTCGTCTCTACTAAAAATACAAAAATTAGCTGTGCATGGTGGTGGGTGCCTGTAATCCCAGCTACTGGAGAGGCTGACGCAGGAGAATCGCTTGATCTGGGAGGCAGAGGTTGCAGTGTGCTGAGATGACGCCACTGCACTCTCCAGACTGGGTGAGAGTGAGACTCTGTCTCAGAAACAAAACAGAACAAACCAGAAATCATTACAAGATCTGTTAAGAGGCCATTTCCTATCCACCTTGACTATGTCTCTCAAGTATATTTTAATTTAAAATTTATCTGTTTTGAACAAAAGTTTTAGGAAAATCAATTTATGGTATTCTTCTCCATCCCCCTGAAAAAGGGAGAATAAGTGGCAAGAATTTTCCAGAGCCTCAAAGATGAACTTACTGCCCAAGAGGCTTGTTTTAGAATCTCACAATTTGCACTTGCGCTTTTTGTGGTATTTAGGAATTACAATATCCTAAAAAATGTAAACATTAAAAAGCATCATCATCATAAGGAGATATTGTTAAACAGGCATGATAATGGTATTGTGGTTGTGTTTTTAAAAAGTCCTCATGTGTTCGACACGATTACTTACAAGTGAAATAAGATGTCTGGGATTCCTTTGAAATACTATACTTCAGCACACTCACAAACATGCACAAAGCGGGGTGGAGATAAAAGAAATGACTGGCCTTAAGTTGGTAACTCTTGAAGCTGGATGATGGGTACACATCATTACACCATTCGATTTTTATGTATTTCGGAAACTTTCCATAATAAAAAAAGCATTATCTTAAGATAGATAGATATCACTCATTTTAAGAATGATTCTTTTGAGAGATTATCTTCAGATGCTTAATGAAAGATCTGATATGACAAAGTAAAATGTTTTGGCAAGTTTATGAAGGGTAGATATGAAAAAGTATTACAATTGAGAAAAATCAGTTAAAAGTGAACACTCACAAAACATTTAGGGAATGCTAATATATACACACACACACACACATATATATATATTCATTCCAGCAGTGAAAACACCAAAGTGCAGTTGTAAACCTGAAACTCCAAACCAAATACAATTCAACTTCTATCCAGCCACTGAGTATGCAAGATCATGGTAGGCGCAGGTGTTTGGGGAGGCAGAGCATTTAAGCATTACATTTTGCAGTTAAAATTAATAGCCGGGAGAAAGGGGGCAGGAACTTGGTGGCTGGGCAGACGCTCCAGGGGCAAACGCCTGGGATTGTGGCTTTGTCACTTACAGGCTGGGACCTTTCCAAGCCTCAGTTCCTCCAGAGGGGATAACAGTACCTACCTTACAGGGTTGTTGGGAGGTTTAATTATAAGAATGCATGCAAATAACAAGCAGCTCTTAATTGATAGGACCTGATGGTGTTACTGTTAAGGACGGAGATTTTTACACCCTCCAGGGTGAGATAGAACACCAGCGGCTAGGAAAAAAAAAAAGAAAAAGACTCAGCGCTGTCTCCGCCCGCCCGTCTCCGAGCCTGAGGCGCAGGCCCATGGGATGCTCGGGCTTCTTTTAGGCGCCTGTTTCAGGCTCCAGTTCCCCTCTCCGCTCAGCCTAGGGTCCAGCCTCTGGCCGTCAGAACCAGTAGAGACGGCGGTTCCTCAGGTCTGACCCCCGAGCAGGAATCTGCGGTGCGCCTGCAGACACGAGCATCCGCAACAACCTCCGCCTCAGCCAGGCCCGAGTTCCATCCGGGTTCTCCAGGGTGCTTCCCGCCCGTAAACTGGGCGAGGCGTCTCCCACACGCAGGCGCAGTAGCAAAGGGCTGTGGGATGGGCTGGCGGGCTTGAGTACTGAGCATGCGCACTGGCCCTCCCTCTTTCTTTGAGATTGTGTACGTGGAACACAAAATCGTTTGTTTATTGTGTCTGCCAGAGAGGATGAACCGTACAATTTCAGGAATGGAAGGGGCTACAAACTACACATAGTTCTTTTTAACATGCAGAGCACTGAAACTTTTATATTGTGTTGGGCTTTGAGCTTGGAGATGATAAAACACTTGATAATTACCATGTTCCATGTGGAATAAATGAGAGAAAAAGAGAAGGAAGCTCATTGTAATCTCAGATTAGACATTTCAGCAGTGGAGGATGAGCTTCCATAGCTTGTGTACTGTTGTCCATGCAGGGTGATCCCCCCGCCTTTCCTTAAGTGGGAACATGGGTATGAATTTCCTTATCATCATCCATCTCAGAGGAAAGATTTTTATTTAAAATTCTTTCAACAACATGATTTCAAAGAAATAAACCCATATTAGAGAGGTTTTAGGGAAAAATCCCAAGTAGAAACTAGGAAACGTTGTTGAAAGAAGTAAACCGGAATATAGCCCTTTCCTGTTTGGGGGTCTTTCCAGAATTCTTATAAACTTAAATGAGTTTACTCATTTTTGTACAATATTGTTAGAAGCATTCTATAAGGCTAGTGTGTGTGAGGAGTGGTGGGGCGTCAAAGAACGTGGGCCAGATACATCATTTTCAGGTGCTGAGGGTGAGCCTGGTAAATATTGAGGGGCTGCTTAAGTTTTTGTGGATGCAAGAAACTGCTATAAGACCAGCCTTGTTGGTCAAGAAACTAGGGCCTTAAATACTAGAGAAGGGGGTAGGCTTCAGAATCCGAGACAGCTAGCTTCATGTCCTGACTCCAATACTTACAATGGTTAGGATTTGTGCAGATTACTTGGAGTTAATTCCATGTGCTTTTTGTAAAATTGATAAATCATCCATTACCCCATGAAGTTCTTTTGAGGAAGGAGGTAACATTATGACTAAATTACAGTACATAATTCTCGAAAAGGCAGCTATTATTGAGATAATAAAATCAAAGCTCAATCTGAATAATGTCCTAGGCATTACGATTTTGAGACAGGGTCTCATTCTGTTGCCCAGGCTGGAGTGCAGTGGTGCAATCTCTGCTCGCTGCAACCTCCACCTCTCGGGTTCAAGCAATTCTCATGCCTCAGCCTCCTGAGTAGCTGGGATTATAGGTGTATGCCACCATGCCCAACTAATTTTTGTATTTTTAATAGAGATGGGGTTCCACTATATTGGCCAGGCTGGCTGGGCATTACTTTTCGAAAATAAAACAGAAGACATGATTCTGGATATTATAGAATTCTTCCTACATCAAAGTAAACTAGGCCTCATAGAAGAGGGAAAGAGGTACAGAAAGGTTAGGTGACAGGATGCTGAAATTTTCTTAAACTCACGGAAGCTAATCCAGGTTCCCCTCCCTGTCCCATAAACAACTTTTCTGCCAAATATTAGATATAATGCTACAAACCACGCACAGTTACGTATTGTCATTTATTTATCTTTAACAAAAGATAAAATACAAAGCAGACACAACGTCAGCCTTTATGTTGAACCACCCTGTTTGGATAGGAAAATGAACCTTTTTTTGCATTCTTGAAGTAAATAAGAATTAAATCTATTTGCATTGTTGTTTAATTTCATACCAATCTAAAGCTAGACACTATGTATATCCAAAGTACTTGACAATTTGACTCAGTTACTCTCACGCCACCCTTTCTGAGATGCAGTATCCTATAGGTGGTTTTTGGTAGTTTAGAAAAGCCAGTGAGCTGTTAAAAGTTGATATACTGAAGTTGGAGGTTTTGTTAGGCTGTTTTCACTGATTCCACTCTGTCAGTATTATCTTCATAGTGTTCTGAGAAGAGGCTTCAGGATCATGGCAATCTATTACTAATATCCCTACAAGCTATCCTTGTAATTCTTTCAAGAAGCCAACTTCAGGTTTTGGAGTTTTGCAAATTTTACAAACAAAGTAACAGCTGCTGGCTATAAATATTAGGATATTCTACAATTTAAAAAAATCTAATATTCATGATTGTTACATGATGGCAATCACAATGAAAACAAATAGTATCGTAAACCATATCCTCTATGATAAAGGAAAGGATTTCTACATCTAAAGGCTTATGTCCAGAATGGTAAAGACCTACTACTGATCAGTCAATATTGACCCAATGATGAGAAAATAGTTGTTTTCCATTCAAAGACTAACACATTTAGTCTACTCCAGAGGCCAAGGAGAGAGAATCGCTTGAGCCCAAGACTGCAGGGAGTTATGACTGCGTCTGTGAAAAACCACTGCTCACTAGCCTGCGCAACATAGCAAGATCCTGTCTCTTAAAGAAAACAAAACATAAAAATAAATGTAGTCATAGAGTTGCTAGTAATTATTTTAAAAAAACAAAGTCCTTTAAAAAAAAAGTCCTGTTTTTTCTCAAAACCAAGGTATGCTAAGACTAAATATAGGGCCACAAAAATCGAAGCAATAAAGTTTGAAGCTTAATAAATGTAGAGAGAGACATTCTTAATAGGTAGAGAGCCAAGGCTTCTTTACACATGACTCACATAAAACTGGAAATAAAATCTTAATCCAATTTTAAATTCTGTTCCCAAAAGCATACTTCATGTGCCTCTTCTTCTTTTTTGCTTCTTCAGTATGGAAAGGAGTGAACTTACTGTGAGGCACCTGAAATATTTATTAAAGTCAGGCAGCAAGAAGAATAAACAAGGATTTTTTTATCTACAATCATCAATAAGAAGCTGAAAAGAATGTATCAGCTGCATCTATCTTGGATGGTCATCTGACTAGTTACTACTGTCCAAGGAAAGAGGCCATGGGGTCATCTGGCCTCTGACGTTTCATTCTATATGCCTCCATTTCCTCTTCAGTAGGTTCCCGAGTTTCATATATGCTATTGTAAGGCCGCTTCCTCTCATCAATCTGCATGGTCTCCTTGACATGAAGAAGGCGGGCCTCCTCTGCATTCAGTGCCTATAGAGAGAGGAATAAAATGTGTATCACAGCTCTACATCAGATTTCTTTTCTTCAAAAGTGGCAGAGTACCAACAGACCCCACTGAATATGAACTGCTCTATCAGAAACGCAGATTGCTTGAAAGAGCTTTGGAGTCAGCCCTTCTACTGTCAAGCTACAACTAATCACTATTTGGCTTATATGATATTTTTATAGAGCACAAAACATTCTATAAACATTTTAAATCAATGTTGGAGAAATTTTATTTAATAACAAAAATTAAATGAGGTTCACTTTACTGATACAAGCTCGCAAATGATGCTTCTGGTAAAGACTAACTCTAAAATGCTTTATAATGCACATTTCTTCTGTCCATTAGTCATGATTACTAAATACTCCAAGAAGAAGGCAATACCTACACCCCACAATACCTCCATTAATATAACTTGAGCAAATCACTCAGACTCTAGGCTTGTTTCATCATTTTCAAAATGCATTTGGAGACAGGACTAGATCATAGGCCATTACAGATGAAGGCCTTTACAAATAATACTGGCCAGGAGCGGTGGCTCAAGTCTGCAATCCCAGCACTTTGGGAGGATGAGGTGGGCGGTTCACCTGAGCTCAGAAGTTTGAGACCACACTGGGCAACATGGTGAAATCCTGGCTCTATAAAACAATACAGAAATTAGCTGGGCATGGTGGCATGTGCCTGTAATCCCAGCTACTTGGGACACTGAGGCAGGAGAATTGCTTGAGCCTACGAGACAGAGGTTGCAGTGAGATGAGATCGCACCATTGCACTCCAGCCTGGGCAACAGAGCAAGACCCTGTCTCAAAAAAATAAAAACAACCCCAAAAACAAAGAATACTGTTACTTATCACTTTTACTATTTAGACTTCACAAATTACCTTTTTCAATTTTTCATGCTTCTTTTCTTCATCATCACTATCTGAACTGCTCTTTCGATGCTTCTTCTTTTTCTTTTTCTTCTTCTTCTTTTCCTCTTTCAGTTTTTCTTGATGCAGCTGAAAGGGAGGATTGAAATGCAGTGTTATTAATATGAAAACAAAGCTCAGGTGCACTACTTGGGAGGCTGTGGCACGAGAATCACTTGAACCCAGGAGGTGGAGGCTGCAGTGGACCCAGATCATGCACTGCACTTGAGCCTGGCCAACAGAATGAGATTGTCTCAAAAGAAACAAAACAAAACAAAACAAAACAAAAAAACTCAGGTGCAGGTTTTAAAGCCCTCCCTCCAGGACTTAAAAATTCAGGACAAATGATTATCAACTTACCTCCATGAGAGTTTGAGGTTTTTTCACAGATTCATCCCCAGTTATATCATTTATAACACATTCCTCCGAGTTCTGTGGAAAAATACATGTAATTTGAGTTGAGTGTCATAGTTACTAATCATCTAAGAAAACGTTAAAATTTGAAACACGAGACAGTATGTTTTAGTTTGACTTACAAGCTTCGGTTGTTTTATACCTTTAAGAACCAAAGACAATTACTTACAACAATCTCCTTCCCAGCTTCTCCAGTACAATAGGAATACTTGAAAAAAGAGTGACAGCATTTGTATCCCCATCGGCCTTCTTTCCAGTACGATCCCCAGATATGCTGCAGAGAGAGAAATTACTTAAAAAGGAAGCTGAAATTAGAAACTTCTATATACTGTTGATAGGAGTATAAAATAATAGAGCCCTTTAAAGGTAATTTAGGAGAAAAATTATGGGGATTCAAGGCTGGTTAACAGGGACAAGGTAGTCTGACCTGAAGTGTGAGAGGCAGGCACTGTAGTTACAAAGCTCTTAAATTCTATTCCCAAAAGCCTATAAAAAAATTTAGTGTACCTGACTTCTCTCGAAAAATGAAGGAGTGGCAAATTCTGGGCCTATATAACCACTTGGCAATAATCGGCTGCTGCTGAAGAGTGGATGCCCCGTTATATAGGGCTTATGTTCTCCAGTTTGTACAATTTGCCTGGCTCACTTCACTCATGTATGATCACTGGCCCGGCTACTATAGGGAATTAGGTTTTTGACCCTCAACTAAGAGAGACAATTGTAGTTTGGTTACTTCAAGAGAACAGCAAAGGACAATACATGCTTTATGATGTTTATGATGCAATGCGAATATACTACATTACTTAATAAATATTCTTGTCAAAATATTTAACTTATATCCAATCAAGCTGTTAGACCTGAATTCCTATTTATAAAACATACAGGGATAGAGAAACAAGCTATATAATGCTACTAGGATCCAGTCAATACAGAATATGAGACAATTTACAAACTAACTGGCCTAATCTGTTGAGTGGTCATCATCATGAAAATGCAGAGATACATTCTAGAAAAGAGACATAATAACCAAATAATGATCAAAATAAATTTGAAATGAATTCTGACTAAAACAAAAAATAGGTGTTAAAGGCATTTTTCTGTATATTTTGGAAAATGTGATTAATGACTAGATATTAGGTAATATTATAGAATTAATGCTAATTTTCTAAAGTGCAATAATGTCAATGTGGTTATATAGAAGAAAGGCTTCATTTTATGGAGATATGTGATACAGTTTTTATGGATAAAATGTCATGATATATATAATTTCCAAATGTTTCAGTCAAAAAAATGTATACATAAACTATATGTGTGTATATATGTGTATTTTACATATCTATGTAAAACAGTGTGCATATGCACACATACAACTAGACAAAGCATATAAGGCAATATGTTAAAAATTTCAGAATTTAGATGATGGGTATATAGATGAACATAGTATTCCTTCAAAATTTTTCTATTTTTGAAAAAATTCCCTGAAACAGAGTTAATATATATTTTTTTTTTTAAAGCATAGAGCATAGAAATGGTTAGCTAATAAAGTTGTAGTGGAAAAATGCAATACAGAGCAAAACTAACAAGGACACAAAATTGTTTCAGTTTAGCACGTACTGTGTGATTGTGGATCTTCACATCCTCCTCATACTTAGAGCAGGCAACAGCCCGCTCCTGTCCTTTGATGACTGTCCCATGTCTTGAATACTCCACATAGTCTTCAGTCTGTGCTAAAAGCAATTCAGCTGGAGGGGCATCCAAATGTTCTTGGCCACCATACTAAAAGGACATTGGACATTATTCAATACATTTTACAACCTGATTTGCATTTAAATTTCCAGGAAAACATTTTTTTTTTCTTATTCTATTTATTTATTATTTCTCTTTTCTCTGATGTTAACCAAAAAAATGGTAAAAAGAAAGATCTGAAGGGACCTGGTTAGAACCCTGAAACGGTCCACTAAGCCAGTGTTAACACCTGGGGTATAGTGGTTCCATGCCTTCCCTAACATTTATTCTGAATTTTATATACAAATGAAAGACTTTTTTGTTTAATTTATATAAAAATGGGATTATAATATATTAATCTGAACATGATGTAGGAAAACATTTATTTCCAATCAGAAAGAAAGGGAACATTCTTTACTGGGTTTTGTTATAGAAAGCACAGTAGGAAAAAAAAAGACACCATTTTTTTTTCTGAGGCAAATAGAAGATGTCTCAGTTGCTATTCATCTGTGGAGTACAGTAAGTTACAAGATGGCCATAAATTCCTCTTATCCTTGTATGCATGCCCTTTCGCCACAGGGCTTTGCTTTTCTTCCCATCAAGAGATGAAGTCTTTCTCTATCCCTTGAATATGGGCTTGGCAATATTACTAGGTTTCACCAATGGGAAGCTGGCAAATGTGATGCAAGCAAAGGCACTTATCTACCACAACACACTTTTGGCTGCCACTCTCTAGAACTCTGAGAATGCCATTTTAAAAAGCTGCGCTACCCTACTAGAGGATGAGACCACATGGGGTGGAGATGAGCTGTCCCAGAAGAGGTCCCCTTAGGACAATTAGCCTGTTAACTGCTAAACACAAAAGTGGGGCCATCTTAGCTCATCACCTAACCTCAGCTGAGCAAGCCCAGACCAGGAGACTCGCCCAACTGTGAGCAATAATAAATGTTTATTTTAAGCTACTAAGATATGAGGTAGTTTGTTTTGCTGTAAAAGCTCATACAAAATTGTATAGCATCTGACTAAGACAAAGGAAGAAAAGGACTATTCTTCATGGATTAAGAGGGGCTCTCTTTGCATTATTTTCCAAATGTAAAACGAATGCTTGTTAACTAGTAACTTCTCTTTAACAGAAGTTCTTCTTTAGCATTTTGGTCAAAATTACCTTTTCCAGGATGCTTTCTTTCTGCTGTTCTTTGAAATCTTCTTTTTTGACTTTGAAGGACTTATACAACAGCTCTAGCTTTGTAGGATCTGCCTGCAGATGTACTTCAGATCCCTTGTCATAGGCTTCCCACGCAAACACTGGAGTAATTCAAAACATCTTAATGAGTTGGCAGCTACATTATTGTATGCTTCTTGAAAACAAGCTTAAAAAAAAAATCCCAAACTTCTTATGAGCTGATATAAAATGCCTTGACATACAGGAAACACTTACACTGTGTCTGAGCCATTGAAATGGTATCTCCTGTGTACCTAACAAAATTATCTCCAGCATAACTCACTCTGCAAATACAAATAAAGAAAATGTTTCAGAGATTGATTTAAGGAAAATTAATTCATAAAACTGAATCTGAATTAAAATGAACACCATCTACGGTCAGGTCAGAAAACAATAAACTTTCTCTCATCTTGAAATCTGTACATTTAACTTGATACTTACTCATCTGGATTCTTTCCTGCATTGGCATAAGGATTCTCTCTCATTGCTCTAGTTTTTGGATCATAGTAGGCAGAATTTGGATCTAAATTCCTCAAATACTAGAAGAAAAAAATATTTAAAGAATAAATCAATGTTTACTCACAGCAAAAAGATTTCAGCAGACTAGTTGGAGGAGTTGAATATGATCAATTAAATAAATGTGTGTATACAATTCTGGGGTACAGGTGAAGAGAAAAAACAGAATGAAACCTTATCTTAGAATGACTCTATTATCCATATGCTACCCAGAGTTGATAAAATTTAGGCTGGAAAGACAAATACTTTTCAAATATGTATGTTAAGTTGGTAAGACCTACTTTTGCAATATCTTCTCGAATCCTGAGATTCCGGACAGTAATTCGTCTCTTGGAGTCAAAATTCTGTCCAGGCATGTCAATATCATCTGCATATTTATCTTCATCCTCATCTTCACTATTATGATCTTTTTCCTAAAAGGGGGAGGGGAAGGAAAAAAAGTAAGAAGAAAAGAAAGCAGCATGTTATTCTTGTTTTTTTTTTTCCTTTTCCCTTTAACCAAACCCTTATTTACTTGTGTTCTTTAAAAACTATTATTAGTGTTATTATTAGCCATCAGAAATTTAAAAATTTCACATACACTCAGAGGCAGCAAATATGTATTACCGTCTGAGAATTTGGTTCCTCTTCTCCCCACTGGTGCTTTGGAGAATTCTGTATCACAAAAGAAGAAAAATAATTCATAATTTCATTCCACTTAATCCAATTAACACTTAAAATAGCTAAGATAATACAACTTAATTCTAACTGAACAAACTCTCACATTTCTCAGTTTTAATGAGCACGCAAATTCTGAATACAAGTGTGCCATTGTGAATTTTATTAGACTGTCTATAAAGCCAGCAAATTTCAAGAGAATTTTAATTAAGATTATAACTACTGAATGGTAACAGGAAGATTAAGATGACCAAAGTACTCAATAAATATTAATTTCTAAATGTGTTAGTCTTCAGACATACTGTTTTCATTAAACGTTACTAGTTTCCCAGTAAGTCCAAAAAGAAAATGTTACTAAGGTTCATGTCTTCACAGCCAAAGTAAAGTTTGGGCAATGAAAAAAATCTACAAGTGACACGATATTGTAATTTAAGGAGAGGCCAAACTCCTTGTCACAAGGATACACTTTTCTTCACTAGCAATTGGTCAGAATACTTTCTAACGCCACAGAATGCCTATAGTAACATGGTCAGTATTTCATCATGTCCATTCATAAAGGCTTCAAAGATTAAAAATACTTAAAAAGAAAAAACGATTACATTATAGCATTAGTGAGGAGATACAGAAACACATGTAGGTATATACAGTCTATAGAGGTAAGCATAAATCTGCGTAGCTTTTCTGAATGATGGCTAAGTGATAGATCATAAAAATTTTAGAAATACAAACTCACTGAAACACACTTCTAGAAGGTTATCCTAATATCATGTCAATTACATAAAGATATATAAGAATGTGATGTGCAGTATTGTATATGTGCAATGGTTTTTCAAAACATTGGGAAAAAGTCAAATAAATAATAGATCACTGGTTATATAATTTACTGCATTCCATGGAACACTGAACGGCCATTAAAAGTGATTCTATCCAGGGGGCAGAAAAGTACGTATCATTTCCTAACGTTTTTGATTAAAAAAAAGGAAGGGAGAGAAAGGTGGGGTAAGAGTATATATTTGTATTTGTATTTATTCAAGAAACTCTGAAAAGAGCCACCCACATCCACAAAAGAGTTGGGGCGAGGGGAAGTTTAGTGTTAGGGCGGACAGAAACCGGGGTGGGGAGACTTCACTGTGCATCTTCTTAAACTGTTTTAATTTTTGAGCCATGTGAATTTATACAAAAATAAATGATGCCATAGGTCTATAAATATAGACAGAAAACACGTTCTCGCTGTACTCTATGTTGATAAATTAAAAAAGAAGGTAATAAATGAATATATAAAGATGGATTCATGTAAGAAACATTTTGTATTCGAGCACACATAAACAGGTATACGTGGACAAGAGAGACCTGGAAAGGCCTACTTCAAAATGTTCATAGTTAACATGGGGATATTTTCTTTTTAATATAATGTTCTAATTTTTTTCACTTAATATTAAGTGTTACTTTCAAAATCAGAAATATAAACATTTCGTAAAAAATAATTTTTTTGAGTTCCCACTATTTGCTAGTTCAAAAAAGGACATTTACATATATTTCTACAGTGACAGCTAAGTATCTAAATCTACTATATGTGGTTCATCTTAATATCCAAGCATCCAAGTGGGCAAAAATCATTAGCCCCGTACATACATTAAGTATCCTTACTGGGGAAATAAATTACACCATGTTTACAACAAACAATAGAGAATATATTAGAACAAAAGAAACAGGCCCTTTTTCTTTTCCCAAAGTTAGTAATACATAAAAATAATCACAACAACAATAGCTACTAATTACCCAGTGTTTACTATGTGATAGGTATATAAACTTCCTGGGGGTTGTCATTTCTATTTCAGACATACTAAACTGCAGCTCAGAGAGGCAAATTCACTTTTCTAAGAGCATGTATCTCTCATGGAACAGAGACAGCTTTTGTTTTCATTTTATTTATTTATTTATTTATTTATTTATTTATTTATTTATTTATTGAGATGGAGTCTTGCTCTGTCGTCCAAGCTAGAGTGCAGTGGCGTGATCTTGGCTCACTGCAACTTCTGCCTCCCGGGTTCAAGCGATTCTCCCGAGTAGCTGGGACTACAGGTGCTCGACACCACACCCAGCTAATTTTTTTATTTTTAGTAGAGATGGGGTTTCACTATGTTAGCCAGGCTAGTCCCAAACTCCGACCCACCTGCCTCGGCCTCCCAAAGTGCTGGAATTACAGGTGTGAGCCATCGCACCTGGCCAGAAATGGATTTTAAACACCTATCTGGTAACTTAATGCTGTTAACTTGCCTGATAGGTTACCTTAGTAACTGCTCACTTAGTGATTATTTCAAGTTCTGTTTGCTTTGTTACTTATACATGGTTTAGAGTCCCTTTTAGAAATTTAAACTAAAAAACTATAAATGTTTACTATTTATTTGTGCCTAGATTTGTTAAAAAGAAACTTGACAACTCTAATATGCATAATATATTTACTCTATTAAGTTGACAAGGATTTTAACAAAAGAAAAAAAAAAACTGGCTGCAACAGACCTTTCATTCATACAAAAAATGTTTTGCCCAGTTATGTAACTAATACGTATTCATTGTGGAAAATGCAGAAAATACTAAAGAAAAAGGATAGAAAGAAAAATTCATAAATTCTACATTAAATAAAAACTAGTGTTCTGGTCTTTCTTTCAGTGTGATAATATTATACTACCTTTTCATGTATCATTCAAATACAAGTGTTAACCGGTGTTGTTAACGAAATCTTGAGAAATGCCATTTTAAGAACTAAGCAGCTATTATACCATGCAGATGCACTTAACCAACTCCCTATTCCTGGACATTTAAGCTATTCCAATTTCTTTACTATTGTAAAAAATGCTGTACCATCTTTATGCATAATGATTTTTCTGAACTCTAGAAAATTCTTTAGGATGGATAGATCTAATAATTTAACTTGAAAAAGTAAGTGTATGTCTGCCTGTGTGTCTAAATATAAATAGTGGCAGTATTGTTCCCAAATTAACTGCATCAATTTATATTACTATAAACTGTATACAAAGTATCAGTTTTATTTCCCCCCAATAGCATTTCTCTCTTCCTCTCTAACTGAAGAGCTATAAAATGAATTCTTGTTTCAATTTTCATTTCTTTGTTTAAAAGAAATGAAACCTTTTGTTTGATCATTTTCATTACTTACAGCCTGTTCCACTAATTTTCCTGAGGCTAATTCCTCTTGGAGTTTCTGGGCTTTCAATGTTCGTTTTGCCTTTAAAAGAAAAAAAAAAAAAAGAAAGAAAAAGGAACATTTAAATTTTACTTACAACATTCAAATCACCACCTACATTTTTATATATTTAAAATGAATAACTTTAATTCATTTCAGAAAAGGTCACTGAACAAACCTATCTCTTTGGGATTCCTTGTAGCCCTAGACTTATTACTCTATAGAACAGGAGTTACACAATGTTTGAACCAGGCAATAATGTAAACTGAGACAAACGGCATCAGTAGTAAATTGCAGGGAGCAAGCCCTGACAAAAACAAGCAGTTGCCACATAACTCCAGATGACTGACTCTTACCAGGCAGGTGTGGGGTTACCGTATATTACAATGTTCAAGAAAAGATGAAATCCAGATTTTTATATGAAATCTTACAATTTTAAAATGATATCTCTAATAAGAAAAAAAAGGCAGTACGACTATGACTTCAAAGGAATAAAGGTGAAGAGGTCAAATCATAACAGTAAAAACTGAAGTTGGGTTAAAATAAAATAAAATTTTTTTGGCCGGGTGCGGTGGCTCAAGCCTGTAATCCCAGCACTTTGGGAGGCCGAGACGGGCGGATCACGAGGTCAGGAGATCGAGACCATCCTGGCTAACACGGTGAAACCCCGTCTCTACTAAAAAATACAAAAAAATAGCCGGGCGAGGTGGCGGGCGCCTGTAGTCCCAGCTACTTGGGAGGCTGAGGCAGGAGAATGGCGGGAACCCGGGAGGCGGAGCTTGCAGTGAGCTGAGATCCGGCCACTGCACTCCAGCCTGGGTGACAGAGCGAGACTCCGTCTCAAAAAAATAAATAAATAAATAAAAATAAAAATAAAATAAAATAAAATAAAATAAAATAAAATAAAATTTTCTAAAACAAATTATCCATTCCCTTTCTACTACTCCCAAATGCTATGTGAGACACCATAAAATAGGTTCGTGGGCAAGCTATAGCTTGGGGCCATACATTTCTAACCTCACAAAACCAAAACTTTGGACACAAATCTGTTCTCGTGCTTCCAGTATCTTTTGCTACCTAAGACAGGGAGTAAAGGACAATATAAGAATCAAGAAGAAACTGCTGGCAAATATGGCTAGCACATTATTTTCTCTATTCAATATTACAATTATAAAGGTAGCCTATACAGTAGTACTAATACTATTATAAAAATGCTACCATTTTTAAAGTGCTTCAAGATTTGAAAAGTAGAGCTGCTAGAGATACAGCAAAAGGACGATTCTTTAAAAACCCCAGGAAAGCAGGGAATTTTGCTCACCAGATCAACTTTGGCATACTCTTCAACAATTTTCATGTGTTCTTCTGGATTGTAGCCATTCCATCGATCCCTCTTCCCATCATAGTCAAACATCAGTTGAGGCTGGACATGTTCATCTGGAGCTATATTAGTACCTGTAAATTTGGCTCCAACTCGCCTAGGTCTCTAAAAACAGAGTAAGATTTAATCTTTTCCTAAGCGCTTATGACCCAAAGGAAGACTTCATACAACTTTTACAGAGTGGGCACTTTACGATCTATTCAATTATCAGTTAGTCTTACAGCAATTCCACTCAAACTAATTTTTATTTAACTTGTACCTAAATCTAGGTGATTTCAGAAAAAGAGAAGCAAGCTCTCTGACAACAAAAAGACTGACAATGGTTTTCAAAATTCTCAAAGGTGAACTTACCTCAAAGCAGTCTTTCTTTTTGTGGGTCATGGCCCCACAATTTTCACATGCTCCTTTGCGGTACTTAGTAATTATGGAATTCTATAAATATAAAAAAAAAAAAAAACAAAGAAAATGTCTTAACTACCTAAGTTAGAAATAACTTTGGCTCTCATTATGATTTTGTCTAGTGAAATGATTTCTTTGTTAAAAGGAAAATGAGTTAGTCTCCACACATTTACAAATGTGAAAGTTTAAGGACTTCAGGAGTATAAAATTTATATAAGAAATACAAAGGTAAAATAGTAATGCACTGTGAATTCCAATACCAGATAAAGGGTTTTATTATCTGTTTCTCCTTTAAATAGTATTGCATTGAAAGTTCTTATGTTAAGTTCTTAAACTCTCCGTATCCATGAAGAGGTACACAGGTTGTCTACATACCTCTTTTACACCCCTCTTGTACCATTCTCCAGATGAGCTGAACTGCTTTTGTTTCTCTGGTTGTGGTCTCTGGTGTTTTAAAGTAGGTCTTTTTGAAGGATCGATATACCATGGCACTGAAGAAATATACTGAGGAATATGGGGGTTGATGTCTCTGTAATAAAAGTTAAAAAAAATTTTTAAGAATAAAGTTGGAAAATAATCAGTATTACAATTGCAAAGGTAGCTTACACAAAATCTAAGAATAGAAATATTGCAGTGGTAGGGGGAAGAGAATATGGTTGCTATTGCTATACTATAATAAAGAAAAATTAAAAATAAAGAAGAAATTTATTTTAGAGTGAAAATATTTCCAACTAAGAAACTAAGAATAGTGATATAACTGAAGGGAGAGAAGAGAGGAAGGAAAATAGAGATGTGTGTTAGTAATCTAAATCTTCTATCACAAGAAATTTTGGTTCAAATAATGCCTATAATCAATTAATTAAAATAATTGTGTAGGTATTATTATCTAGAGATGTGAAGGTAACAACCAGAAAAACTCAAAATAGAAAGATTTAACAGCAGTCACTCCTGTAGAGCAGGCTGGAGTGGGAAGGGTGAAAAAGCACTGTTGCTATCCATTATAAGCCCTTCAACATAATTTCATTATTAAACCATATGCATATGAGTTTGATAAAACAAATAATAAAAAAAGACATAAATAATGAAGATAGGTTCCTCTCAAATAAAAGGATGAAACATTAACAAACTAAGTAGACATGAATTTGAATTTTGAATGAATGGATCATACAACAATTAAGTACTTACTTTCCTTCTTCATCAACTTCTGCAGGAGCATTGCCCAATTTTCGTTGTTCTTCTAGCTCCTTCTTCTTTCTCCAGTCCTCTCTGGTCATCTTCTTTGGTTCCTCCAAACTCATTTCTTTGGACCCCGATAGGGGTGCAGCATTAACTGCATCTACAACTGTGGCTGACATGGTTATCTGGCCTCCTCTAAGAAAAGAAGTCAAATTTACAGTAAAAAGTAGGCCTTCATTAGTTCACTCAAACTACCAAAAAGACATCCTAATAATATATACTGTTTCATATGTTTTCCCCCCATAGTATGTGTAAGGAAGGGTCTCTTTCCCCTCCTCAAGGTCTCTACATACTGTTAGCACTGTTTCTCCCTCAACTCCAATTTACAAATGGAGAGAGACACACATGTGTATTTAAAATTTCACAGGACTCTTTTTCTCGTATATATCCTGAATCCCTCTTTTTGTGTATGTGTCTCAAACTTTTCTAACACAGTAACTCTTAATGAAAGAGGGTCCTATCTCTGTACCCCTTTAAGAATGAACATCTCAAGAGTTATCTATAATCACTGCCTCCACTTCCTCACCTTCTACTTTCATCCTCACTTACTCTAACTTAGCCCTCCACTCCCTACCATTCTAAAGAAAAGAGTTACATTAAGTCATCAAGGATCATTGTGCTAAATCCAATGAACATTTTTCAGCTCTGCTCATTCCCTTTTTATATCTTATTTATTGACTTCCCTGACACTACATTCTCTTGGTTTTTCTTTTGGTTTTTCTTTTTTTTTTTTTGGAGACGGTGTCTCGCTCTGTCACCCAGGCTGGAGTGCAGTGGCGCCATCTCAGCTCACTGCAACCTCCGCCTCCCAGGTTCAAGCGATTCTCCTGCCTCAGGCTCCTGCGTAGCTCGATTACAGGTGCCTGCCACCATGCCTGGCTAATATTTTTTGTATTTTTTGTAGTGACAGAATTTTACTACATTGGCCAGGCTGCTCTCAAACTCCTGACCTCAGGCAATCTGCCCACCTTGGCCTCCCAAAGTGCTGGGATTACAGGCGTGAGTCACCGTGCCCGGCTCTCTTGGTTTTTCTTGTACCTCTCTTGTCATCGAATTTTGCCCAGTTATTTAATGTTGGATTCCTCAAGGCTCAGCCAGCACCTTTTAAACCAGTCTAAACTCTCACTAATGGATAAGCTCATTTACTTCCAAGGTTTCAATGGTCACAATACAACACTGCTGGCTCTCCAACTTATTTTTCTATAAAATAAAAAATAATAAAGGAACAATTTATTTTTCTACTCAAGACTTTTCATCTGAGCTTCAGATACATATATCCAATTGCTTACTTCACATCTCCACTTAGAAGTCAGAGGCATTTAAACTCAATACATCTTAATTCAATCTCATGATCTTCCCTCTGAAATCTAATCTCCTACTGTTCTACTGTTCCCTATCTTTTTTTTTTTTTGAGATGGAGTCTCGCTCTGTTGCTGAGGCTGGAGTGCAGTGGCGTGATCTTGGCTCACTGCAACCTTCGCTTCCCGGGTTTAAGCGATTCTCCTGCCTCAGCCTCCCAAGTAGCTGGGATTACAGGCACGCCCACCACCACGCCCAGCTAATTTTTTGTATTTTTTTTTGTTTTTTTTTAGTAGAGAGGGGGTTTCACCCTGTTAGCCAGGATAGTCTCGATCTCCTGACCTCGTGATCCACCCACCTTGTCCTTCCAAAGTGCTGGGATAACAGGCGTGAGCTATCACGCCTGGTGAAAGACAACACCATCCGTCCCTTTACATTAAGTGCTTCAGCTTATCCCTACATCTATGTCATCACTAAGACCCGTTATTTTCACCTTTTGAATATCATTCAAATGCATCTACTTCTTTCCATTCTTACTGCTACTACCCTAGTGTAAGTTATTACTTTTTCCTATTTACTGGTCTCCTCTGATTCCCTCCAATCAATTCTCCACATTGCAGTGTTAATTTTTCAAAACACAAATCTGATCATATCATGTCTGACATGGTTTGGCTCTGTGTCCCCAGCCAAATCTCATCTTAATTGTACTCCTGTAATTCCCAAGTGTTGTGGGAGGGACCCGGTGAGAGATAACTGAATCAAGGCGGCAGTTTCTCCCATAATGTTCTGGTAGTGAATAAGTTTCACGAGATCTCATGGTTTGATAAAGGGAAACCCATCTTGCTTGGCTCTCATTCTCTATTGTCGCCGCCATGTGAGAGGTGCCTTTCACCATCATTGTGAGGCCTCCCCAGCCACGTGGAACTGTAAGTCTGACAACCTTCTTTCTTTTGTAAATTGCCCGGTCTGGGGTGTGTCTTCATTGGCAATGTGAAAGCGGACTAATACAATGTCCTACTGCCCAAGCTTAAAATCCTCCAATGTAGTACCATCCAAAAATTCAATACAGCACCATCTAAGAGAAATACAATGCTAGTCCCATATGTAATTTTATGTTTTCCAGTAGTCACATTAAAAAAGTAAAAATAAACAGGTAAAATTACTTTTACAAGATTTGTGTTGTATCCAACATATTATAATTGCAAATTTGAATTAGAAAAAACAACTCTGTCTTTAAAAGTTGATATGGGTTTTATACTTATTTAAACTAGTCACATTTCCAGTCTCAATAACCACAAGTCGCTAATAACTAGCATAACAAATAGTGACAGCTGGGCGCCATGGTTCACACCTGTAATCCCAGCGCTTTGGGAGGCTGAGGCGGGCGGATCACCTGAGGTAAGGAGTTTGAGACCAGCCTGGCCAACCTGGCGAAACCTCGTCTCTACTAAAAATACAAAAATCAGCCGGGCGTGGTGGTGTGCACCTGTAATCCTAGCTACTAGGGAGGCTGAGACAGGAGAATCATCTGAACCTAGGAGGTGGAGGTTGCAGTGAGCTGGTGTCACATCACTGCACTCCAGCCTGGGCGACAGAGCTAGACTACGTCTCAAAAAAAAGTGACGCTCCAAAGGATTTTATCATTCGTACTCTAAAAACTGACATCTTTTTTAACACATCTACATGGTCCACCATGGTCTGGCATCTGCTTACCTTCCAGCCTCACCATTACAACTATCCCCGCATCCTTCTCTACTAACTACATAGATCTTCTTGTGGTTCCTCTAACACACCGTGCTCCCTGTAGACACTGGGCCTTTACACAAACCCCTTCCCAGTGGAAAGTGCTCAATGCCTGGGGGTCTACGATGCTTCTCAAAGGTGTTCTCTTCTCCTGTGTCTGACCTATAGAAAACCTCCCCATATATTTGTGTAACATATAAACTGATGGCCTGAATATACTGCGAAGAGAAGCAGAACAAAGGTAAATTTAATAATCTTCATTAAAACAGCTACCATTTCTTGAGCCTACCGTGCATCACCTCATCTAATCTTCACAATAAGCCCAGTAGATAGGTCTGATGAACCCCATTTTACAGGGAAGAAAAAGGTTCTGAGAGGTAAGATCCTCAGCCAAGAACATATTGTAGTAAGAAACAAGGACTTCAAACACAAGTCTGACTCCAGAGTCAGTTCTCTAAAAACAGTATGTTATACTCTGTCCATAGAACATTGGATTCTGGGCCTGAAATATTAAAAACTAAAACTGAATGAAGTAATATAGTCACCAAGTTGTACTCACTCGTTTCCGTCGCTGTGAAGGGGCCTATTTTCTTCAACTAAAAACAGTAATAGCTCCCACTTACTGAGGGCTTACCGTAAGACAGTGTTTAGAGATTTACTTATATAGATGTTTTCATTTATATCCGCATGTTACCCCACTGAAGTCAGATCATCTCGACTTAACAGGAAAAGCTGAAGCTTAAGTAAATTTTTCTGGCGAGGAAATACAGTCTATCAAATTGGGTACTGGAAGCAGCTTTCCCCGCTTGCAGTCCGGGGATCGCTTAGGGTCTTCAAGGCCACCGCCACAAAGGTGACACTCTCATAGTTATCCCGACTGTTTCCCTGAAGACGCAGGCCTGGTCTGGCTGGGCACGAGTGCCATCAATGGGGCTCAGGACAGTGGCTTCCTTTTCGGTCCGCCGTCCTCGCTCCCTCCTCAACAATTGAGGGCTCATTACCCCCGTGAGGACATATCCAATAATTAGGAGCCTTCGACCCATTTTCTCAGGTTCCCCAATTCCCCTTCGCCCGAAAGTTCTAAAAATATTTTCTTACCCAGTCCCGCCGCAGCTCGTCCCAAGTCCATCCGAGACAAGCCAAGCCAATCTCGTAATGTTTACTTCCGGCTTTTCGCCTCATTCCGGCGGCCACTGCGGTAACTTCCGGACGATCGGCACATGCGCACTAATTTCCTGGTGGGACGCGGGGCGGAGTGGAGGCCTTTGGTCCTCTTGCGCGGTGGGAATCGCGAGAACTCTAGCTGTGCGTATCGCGCTATTTACCCGGCTTGTGGAGAGATTCAAGTTGGGCGGGTTCTTTTAGCTTCTATTTAGGAACTTTCTTTTAGAATCGGAGAATTTTAGGAAGTTAAAAAAAAAAAAAAAAAAGCCAAAACAGACAAGAGCTTAAGCCTCATCAGGGGGCTGTGAAATGAATGCAGAATTTGGTGATGTATCAGCTAAAAAAAAAAAAAAAAAAAAAGGCAGTTAAACTTGGCAGTAACTAGTAGCCAGGCTGTGTAACATGCCGGGGAACTGGTGAACACAGTGTCTTCCCTCAAATTTACATCCGAGTGCGAAAGACACCCAAACAACTATTCAGATAATTTAGCAGTTGTAAAAGTTGCTATGAAAGGAATACCGGGTGCTGTAAGAACATAAGGCACGTTATCATTAGGAAAAAACACGACGATTTCCATTTTGGAGAAACATTAGTATCTATGTTATCCCATCCCTTCTTTAAAAGTATACATGTGAAATAAAATACTGGAAAACAAACTAATTTTCGTAGTAGAATTTCTTGTGATTTTTTTTTTCTTTGTGCTTTCTATTCTGGTTGTTCTCCCCTCCCCCCCATAACGTGTATCCTTTTTGAATGTAAAAGTTAAAATAGCTACCATTCCTGCCTCAATAAAATAGCCCAACATAATAGAATCTATTTTTTTCGTATTAAGAATTTGCAATACCTGGAGTTTAGGAGCATAAATATTAATTCTGCTTTTACAGGGCAGTAGATGAAGAAACAGAGACTGGCGTGAAAGTGAGTAGAGTCTATAAATCACTCAGGCTTTGTTTTTTTCCACTTAAAAACATTCCTGAAATTTGCTTAGGAGTGTTAAGGTCTAATTAGCCAAAACCACCAGGAGAGCACATCTCGAAGAAGAATCAGAAAGCCCAGGACAAGAGAGTTGAATCTTTTCTAAGACTTGAGGTCCCTCTGGAGGATTCTGAGGAAGGTCTAGGAAAGCCGGGATTGGTTCTGGATGGGTTGCTGTTTGTAAAGCAGGATTAGGAGAAACTGATTAGGGACTAAGTGCTGTTATGAGTGAGGGTGGTTTAGCAATTGAGTATTTCCAGTAATAGTAATAGCAAAGCTGGTCTGAGGGCATCATTAGTAAGAAAACAGTGGTTATTCAAAGAGAGGGTGGTTGTGGTTTACAGCTGATGCATGACCTTGGGAGAAACAATGCTTTCTGTTGGTGAAACAAAGAAGACATCCTAAGGAGATAAACCTTGCACCCCAAAACTTCTGTAGATAGAGAATCCCCACTTCGAAGCTATAGGTGTTGTAAAGATTTAGTCTCAAAAATTAACACTTTGAGTGCTGATAATATAATATGATGATGTAAAATTTAGGAGATACAGGAGGAAATAAGGGGTGGGAATAAAGGAAAGAGAGCAGTGAAGGGACAATAAAGGTATGCCTATTTTTCTGTCTTTCCTCTTTTCTTCACCTTAAGTTAGGCTCTTTTCTTCTTGATACCTAGTATAAAGTCCACCATTTAATAGGTATTCAATAAATATTTGTGAATGAATGAATCATTCAATCAATATTGGTCCTGAAATGCCAGGGAAGAAGAGATGATGAACTGGCATATATTGAGAACCATGTCTATGTCAGGTATAGTGTTAAGCCTTTTGTGAAAGAGTAATATGGAATCAACTCCTCTCTCTCAGCTGATCTGCAGGTATAAAATGTATATATGGTGACCTGTGGGAAGCCGAGTTTGAATGACACAGGTCAGCCTTATCTTTTGAATGTATACCTTTATCTTGTGGTTGTTCAGTGTATTCCATTTTACTATAGAAACAGGAAAAGGTCGTCAACTTTTTCAAGCAAAATTTCTTTTCATATCTGGCAAACTGGAATTCCTTTTTTATTATCTCTCTGATGTTCTCTTGCTCCCTGGCCAAGCCCTTCCAGACAGCTTTGGTTAGTGTATTATTGAGATGTTAGAGGTTTAAAATAAATCAGTATTAAATGATAGGATTTTAAGGGAAGACTAAATTATGTATTCATTAGAATCATAATTTTGTTCCTAAAACAGATTCGTGATGGTATAACAGAAACAGCATCTTAGCCTGAAGTATTGAGGATAATCCTCAGATTAGGGAATGATTAGTTCGTTCTTAATCATAAGCATAAGAGAATGACTCAAACGCTGCTGTTTGATCTATCTGTACTTACATTTCTTCTTAATTTTAAATTTTTCTCTCCTAGTATTCTTTAGACCCAACGTTGGTTGTTTCGACCATTTCTACAATATTTCTATTTATTTTCCATCCTTTCTACGGTGCCATTTAAATAAATATATCTTAAAGCAATAAAACATTGTTATTGAGTCAGTACCACAGTCCATGCAGCTTAATAATATGGAGAGCAAAAAAAAAGCCTCTCAATTTTTTTTTTTAATATTACACGACCCTAGATTTTTTTTCCCCAGAAAACGTGCCACAAAGTTTGCAAGAAAGAGCTTTTGGGGCGGAGTCCTGGCTGCTTAGGTCCCTTCCATTGGTTCGGCTTGGTGACCACGCCCCCTGCCCCGCCTCTTGAGCGGAAGAGCCAATTGGGCCGCGAGTTGTGGTTTAAACCGGGAGTGCGCCGCGTCCGTTCACCGCCGCCTTAGACGAATGTGGCTGTTGGAAGCTGCGTGAGTGAACTGGAGGGTCGCGGCTGGTTAGGTGAGCGTGGTCGGGTGGGGAAGGAGGCGGGCTGGGGCTGGGCTGGGGCTGAAGCTGGGGCTGGGGCTGGGGTTGGGGTTGGGGGACTGCCTGGGGCGTAGATGGCTCCGAGTCCGTTTGAGCGCGGTCTCGGACTGCGAACTGGACCCACGGCAGTTCTCTGAAGAGTGCCGGCCCCAAACCGCCTGCTCCTTGGGACCTTAGAGCCTCTGACTCAGGCTGGAAGATTTGAGAGCTGGATTAAGTACTTGTTGGCTCACGCCCGTGACTGTCCCTCTGTTTAGCTCTTGTTTTTGTGTGGACATCCCTAGGATAAAAACTTTGGTATGTTGCTATACCTTTGCTTCTCCCACCTTCCCCAGTATCTAATATGTATTTCTCATTTTTAGAATAATCCAGAATGGCTACTCTAATCTATGTTGATAAGGAAAATGGAGAACCAGGCACCCGTGTGGCTGCTAAGGATGGGCTGAAGTTTGGGTCTGGACCTTGTAAGTACACAAGGCTGCAGTCGGATACACTGCTATTGTGTACGTGGCCTGGAGCTGGACGAGACATTTAGTGTACTTTTTGGGCAATTGGAGTCAAGTCTGTTATTGGTCCTTTTTCATTTTCAGTATCTTAATGAGATGATTTATGGGAGTACTGAATCTCAGCTATTAGGCCTATCATAGCCATACCACTACCAATAATGGGGGGTGGGTTTGGGGGTGAGAGTTAGGTCAAGTTTACATACACAGTATTCAAGTTGTACAGATATTTTGCTGCTGGAATATTCTTATAGTAAGACTTTTTCTTCAGCAATCAAAGCCTTAGATGGGAGATCTCAAGTTTCAACACCACGTTTTGGCAAAACGTTCGATGCTCCACCAGCCTTACCTAAAGCTACAAGAAAGGCTTTGGGAACCGTCAACAGAGCTACAGAAAAGTCTGTAAAGACCAAGGGACCCCTCAAACAAAAACAGCCAAACTTTTCTGCCAAAAAGGTAAGTGTTGGCTATAAAGACACTGTTTAAACACTTAAGCGCTTTTGACTCTTAAAATGACGATTGGCATCATCCTACCCAGCTTTCTTCCCTCTGAGTAGAAGGGAGATAGAGGTTAGCAAGCAGAGTAGTGGAGGAAACTCAGATTGTCCTTGTGGACCTCTTGGTGCCTTGAGATTGGAAATCTCAGATGCAGCTAATGCATATTTGTCCCTCACCTGTCCTTAACTAGTGTCTTAAAACTGGTTGGTGGTATCTACTTACAGATACGTACTGAGAGAGAGGGTGCCTTAAGAGGTTCTGTTGCTGCTATAATAGCACAGGTGTTGCCATTCTCTGCCTAGCCTTCCAGGGCAAGCAGCAGCTTGTTAGGTTACAATTTGCTAGCATGTTGATGTTTGTGTGAGTCACAAGCTACAGGTCTGTGTATCCCAGACTGAGAGCACTTTGCTGTGAAAGATGACGTTAGCATGAGGATTAACACTTTATTTGAATAACTGTTTTGTTTAATTTGCATTAGGAAACAACTGGTGAATTACATGTGGTGCAACTTAGGACAAGGATGTCTTTTTAAAAAAGTGAATTAACTTAAAAATATTAAATACAGGAATTGCAAAGATATGGCAAAAACAATGAGACACAGAACCGAAGTGTGGGAACCCCATAGGGAGTTCTAGGCATGCATATGTGAGGTGAGATAAATCAGGAATATGCCGGCTTCCATTGTAGCACCCTTCTATAGTAGACTGTAGTAGACCCGTCAACTTCAGACTAGGAGATTGCCCATGGCGTTTTTCTAAAGTCCTTGACAGTGTCTTGCTGCCTCTTACTCAGTGTATTTGAGGAACACAAACTTGTTTTTAATATTAACCAAGTACATAATTAGGTAACACTTGCAGAAAAATCACACTCCTATAAGCCAAAAATGGCTTTGATGATTAGCTACTATCCTGGGTGATTCATGCCCGTTTTCTCCTCTGTTAGGTTGAATACTTGCGTTGATTAGCTCTGAATTAACTCTGCATTCTTGATAACTTACGCTGACAGGTGCTGGTACTTACATTTCAGATTTTAACTTTAGAGTCATGCTACTCGAATTACATTTGAATCATATTATTTGAAGTATATTTAGGTGTAATTATGAAAACTAAGGATTATGGCTTCTTAGAAGGCAGCATGAAATTGACAAATTTGAAAACTAATCAGCTAATAAGACATCCACTCTCACTAACCCATATTTTCTTTGGCTGTTCTAGATGACTGAGAAGACTGTTAAAACAAAAAGCTCTGTTCCTGCCTCAGATGATGCCTATCCAGAAATAGAAAAATTCTTTCCCTTCAATCCTCTAGGTAGTATCTTTTGTAATTGCAAAAAGTGCTTTTGGCCTTTAGTTTCTTAGTATTCAGCTCAGCTGTAACTTGATATGAATATAATATATGACCAAAAACTATAATGAGACTGTCTGAATCTGGGTCGTTTTGGACAAATGTACTTGTTGATGGAATTATTTGCAAGGTATCATCTTAGATCAGGAGGGGAATAGGAACAAAGATACAGAAGACATTGTTCCTGTCTGTAAAAGCTTATCACCTAGAGGAGGTAAGATGTATTCGTGAATATTGAATAAGTCCCATTGTGGACAGTCTTTCTCACAAGCCTTTTAGAAAGTGAGCTTTATGTCAGTGCCTGAGAGTGCTTTGGTAGGATTATTTCTTTGGTTAGAAAAATCTACATAAGACAGTGAAGACGTGTTTTTCAAATTTCTGCAACCTGCTACATGTATCTGAAGTATTTTCTGTTTTGGAAACAGCTTTTCAAGCTTTAATTTACTCAGCCATTTGAGGAGAAGCCACTGTGTGTCAGGCATCGCTAGGTGCTGGACACACTGTTTAACAAGATGGGCCCTGCTTATGGGAGCCCACAATTTGAAGGGAAAGTCAGATGCTGGACAAGCCATCTCACTGTGAGTGTGAGCCGGAAAAAAGAGCATTGTAGGTCAAAGTGGTGCAAAGATCCTGAGGTAGGAAAAGGGACTGAAGTGGTTCTAGGAAAAATACAGGCACAGTGAAGGAGGATACAGGTGAGGTGTGGGGGCAGATCAGGGAGGGCCTTACCGATTTCTGAGCTGGATCTTTTACCCTTTTATTTAGCCAAAGAGGTCATGTAGTTATTCTTTTACTAATTTGCATTCAGATTGTTCTGGCTTTTAGAAACTACAAACATTTCTACGATTAGTATTCTTGAAATGATCTCGTTGCAAGTTTGTGAGTACATCAGGAGGGAAACTGAGAAGGATTGCTGGGTTCGAGGGTTTGTGTGATTAAGTTTTAAAATTATAAAATGTGATGCATCCGTGCTAATAATTATCATTCAGCCATTGGGGAAAATGAGGTAGATTTATGCATATTGATCAAGAATGAAGACCACAGTATTCTGTGTTAGAGGAAAGAGAGATTGCTAAGTGGCCCTTCAAAATAGTGTAAATTGTTAAATCCATCTACAGTGGATGAAGATGGCTGCTTCCTCCATGTTCACTAACTATCAATGTTTTAAAACTCTAATCTTTATCAGAAAAGAAATATTTTATTGTTTTAAATTTGTGTGGTGAGCATATTTGATTATTGGCCACTTAGTTTTTCTTTTATTAACTTCCTGTTTGTGTTTTTCTTTGATTAAAGAGCTCTTTGTAGATAAAATTAGCTCCCCTTAGATTGAAGACTTCTTTCCTCTGGAGTCTTTTGTCTGTTTATGATTTCCTTTACAATTCAGTGGTTTTAAGCTAAATAGTCACATATCATTCAATTCTTTCTTGACTTCTGGGTTTTACCAGGCTTGAAAAAGAGCAGACTAATTCTTGAGTACTTAGGCTTTAGAGAACTTTCATACCTAAGGACAAAGATTTAGAAATTAAAACTGAAAAACTTAAGATATTCACTAAGTAATCACATTACATTAATGTAAATTTTTTTTAACATAAAATATTTGTTTTGGAAAAGTTTTGAGAAGAATGGCATGGTTTATATTTTTGAAAAATATATGAAGAAAACCTGACCTCACACAGATATGTTTTTAATAGTCTTTTCAGATAAGCGTGGATAGTTTTCTTTGCCACTACACTAAAACCCACAAGTGGCTGTTTCTGAATATATAATTGCAATGTGGAATCTGAAACCATATCAATGAGCATTTTGTATCTTGACAGTAAAATCCATCGGTCTGTTTTGCACTTGGAGTGTATCTTTTATTCTTGCATCTATCTTGCATTGATCATTCAGAAATATTGATTCACTGAGATATGTAGATACTCATATGTTGAGATTATATAATATCAAAAGCACATTAATATCACAACTGATCTCATCAGAAAAGTCTAAGGCACCTGTCAAGCTAATGACTGCAGATAAGTTTTCCAAAATTCCTTCTTTTGGCCAGACACAGTGGCTCATGCCTGTAATCCCAGCACTTTTGGGAGGCAAGGCTGGCAGATCCCCTGAGGTCAGGAGTTCAAGACCAGCCTGTCCAACATGGTGAAACCCCGTCTCTACTAAAAATACAAAAATTATCCGGGCGTGGTGGGCGCGCCTGTAATCCCAGCTACTTGGGAGACTGAGGCAGGAGAATTGCTTGAACCCGGGAGGCAGAGGTTGCAGTGAACAGAGATTGTGCCACTGCACTGCAGCCTGGGTGAAAGAGTGAGACTCTGTCTCAAAAAAAAAAAATTCATTTTTTGGTTTTTGACAAAATTTTGACATTTTATATTCTGCCATTGGTAACAAAGCCTGTCAGTTTTCCTTGAGGTGATAGACTTCTTTCATGCCTTTGAGAAAAAGTGTGACAGGCATCCAGGTCTGAGTGACCATGGGATTTCTTGCAGTTGTTAATTCAAGTAAAAACAGTATTCCAGGAAAAAGTTCTCTAGTTTTAGCTTGCAACTCAGACAATTGCACAAATCCTTTTGCTTTGAGATAATCGTATTTTGGTGTGCAGTGGAAGTGCTTTATGGCATACTTCTCATTTTATCACATAGAACATTAAAAAGACATCTTCTCAAGGATGGAGAGCTAATAAAATTAATACTTTCTACTGCATATGGTGAAGTGACATTAAGTGAAACTGGCATTTTTAAACTACAAGTGCAGAAAGATGCAGTACATAGAGACTGCTCCTATGGTTTACTGTCACTGCCTTGATTTGTGTTGAGGCACCAGCAGCTTTATCCACCATTGCCTTGGTACCATCATCACAAATGTCAACCCAGTGGGAAAAGGTGTGAATATTGTCATGAAAATAGTTTTGACCTCATGGACCCCCTGAAAGTGTCTCAGACCACAAGGAGTCTACAGCCCACGCTGAGAACTGCTGCTCTGACAAAAACACTCTCTCTCTGTAACAGACTTTGAGAGTTTTGACCTGCCTGAAGAGCACCAGATTGCGCATCTCCCCTTGAGTGGAGTGCCTCTCATGATCCTTGACGAGGAGAGAGAGCTTGAAAAGCTGTTTCAGCTGGGCCCCCCTTCACCTGTGAAGATGCCCTCTCCACCATGGGAATCCAGTAAGTGAGCAAGTGCCCTTCTAGAAGGGCTGCAAACAATTTGTTTCATAACTTCCATTACCGTGGGAACAAAGTTATGCGGGAGGTGAGCCTGTGAGTCATTTCTGTCCTTCAAATGACAAGGATAAGGTTTCAGAAAAATAAACTATTCTCAATTGGTATTGCTTTTTGGTCCCAAATGCCCCAGTAAAATTGTTATTCTGGAAACTGGATAGTCTTAGTTACAGCCAAAAGATTAATTCTCACTTACATCTTCTTAGGCTGTAAGTTGAAGCATATATAATAAACTTGTTTGGAATGATGATTCCATGTTATATCCAAAGCTAATATAAGATCCAAACACCTGTGCTGTAGCATAGACTGACAATAATTTCTTACTGCAGAAGGTTTGAGGTCTTTGTTTGAACTGGTAGTCAAAGCCATCATTATGTTTTCTGTTTGTTCTGATGTGGGATAATTTGTGCTAATAAGTTACATGAGTGAGACTGTTAGCTCTTACTTTAGTCTCTAAGAGATTCAGATACTTCTAAGACTTACTTCCTAATGAAAGTCAATTCTGGGGCCACAGACATATTCCAAAAAGTGTGTATCAGGAGGGGATGGAGGTGATTGATTAGACAAAGGGAAAAACATGAGTTTTTGACAGCTGATATCTATGTTGATATGGACAGTGACTCAACGATTTGCAGAAATTTAATAAGAGATTCCTGTTTTCTAGATCTGTTGCAGTCTCCTTCAAGCATTCTGTCGACCCTGGATGTTGAATTGCCACCTGTTTGCTGTGACATAGATATTTAAATTTCTTAGTGCTTCAGAGTTTGTGCGTATTTGTATTAATAAAGCATTCTTTAACAGATTCTTCCAAGTATTGTGTTTGCTTTTCCGTGGAGTTTACTTAAAACACTATGAAAGCTAGCCAAGGTGTTTAACAAAGAGTCTATAATGTGACAATAGAGATTTGTCTGATTTCTAAAAACTTAAATCCTTTTGGTTTAACAGCTTATTTTAGAAGCCACCACTGTTTTTCCTGAAAAGTATACCCCTCAATGTATACTTTATTGACTTTTTGCAGCCTTTAACTAGTGAGTTATTAGATCTCTTAATTAGAAGAGCTCCTTCCAACTCATTAAGTATCTATTGCTAGGCATTCTTTATTGCTGGTTTGCCTTAGTTTCTAATGACTTTAGTACTCAGTATTGAAAGGCTCTAAATCTGAGATTCCTTGGGATCTTCAGTTAGGTTCCTTGAAGATCACTGAAGATAATTTACTGATAGTAAGGTCTACACTCCACCTATAGGAAACTGTATTTAGTTATTTACCTTGTGTTGGACATGAGTATTTGAGAAGCATTATTGTGTTTAATGTTTGACACTATTTTCCAGATAAGACAATGAAGCTCAGAAGTTCATTGATTTGTCAAAGATGTGAAGAGCTAGAAAACGCTAGAGCTGGTATTTTGATCTCAGTTCTGAGGTTGGAATCAAAATAGAGATGGCAAATAGTTGCTCATAGGTTTTTTTTTTTTTTTTTTTTGAGGGCGGGGGTAGATATTTTAAAAACCTTAATCATTTCCACTATTTAAAATTCCAATGTTTCACCAATCTGGCTTTGGAGAGTTCTTGAAAAGAGATGTGTCCATAGTAGACCCTATTTCTGTTACTTGCTGGGGTTGGAGGTGGATTGCTGCTGCTGCCTTTTGGGTGGAATGTAGGCTTTCTATCCCACAGACCCTGCCTTAAATGGCCTTAGTGAGAACTGAAGTAATCCTTTTACTTTTTGTGTCTCTTCTCAGACCTAGCCTACTTAACTCACTTGACTTGCTTGGGCCCTGTAGTCACCTGAATTTGACCCTTGCTTGATGCTAAGTTACATAAGAAGTCTTTCCCTTGATATATCAGTAGCTTCTATGGTCAAGTTAGAGTGTGAACCCTTTGGCATTGTTACTGAAGGAAGTTGAAGGATATTAGGCGTGAAATACTAAGAACACCCACAACTGCTTATCCTGATTTTAAAACTTTTTACCTTCTAAATATAACTGAATCTGTGTGACTTTCTGGAATTAGTAGAAAGGCAGACTTCTAGGAGAAGATAATACCATAAGACTACTAGGGCATTTGGCTTTAGGAGAGAGTTAGATTTAGCATCTTCAGGTAAAATAGGACTGCTAAGAAAAGCAAAGTATAGGTTGGACACAGTGGCTCACGCTGGTAATCTCAGCACTTGAGAGTGTGAGGCGGGAGGACTGCTTGATCCCAGGAGCTCGAGATCAACCTGGGCCATGTAGTAAGACCCTTGTCTCTAAAAAAAATTAAAAATAATTAGCGGGGTGTGGTGGCGCGTACCTGTAGTCCTAGTCTCAGGAGGTTGAGGCAGGAGGATTGCTTGAGCCCAGGAGTTCAAGCTTACAACTTGAGTGGCTATAATGCCACTGTAATCCAGCCTGGGTGGTAGAGTGAGACACTCTCAACAACAACGAAAAAAGCAAAGTGTAGTTCTGAATGGCTTTCATACTCTGCAACACAAACTGAAGCTTTGGAAAATTGTCTTTTGTGGTAGAGGGAACCAAGGGCTGGGAGCAAGGAGACTAGTCAGTCCCTTACCAATTAATTGCTGTCCTCTGGGTCACAACTGAGTATGGAGGGATCTGATCTTTTCATCTGCTGTTAATCAGATTGCAGTGTGCATAATGTGTGTTGAGACTGAGAACTTTAAGCAGATGCTCCTCCATTAATACAGATAATTTGCATCTTGTGGGGGTTGTTGCTATTTTGTTAAGTTCTGACACTTTTTGAAATAAGACAGACTTTATTCATACCTTTACAACTCTGCAATCCTACCTTTCTCTACACCACCTTTGAGACTGCCTCTCAGGATCCTGTACCTTCTTAGAGTAGGAGCTAACAGTCAGGAATGCCATTATCTTGCTACCATTTCTTCTTTCTTACCACAAGTTGTATTTTCCTACTTCTTTGCATGCCAGCCGTGGATTTTACCTTTTTTCATGCTGGGTGTTTTAAAAATTCTATTAATATTCTTATCCTTTGTTCTGGAGTATGGGTAAGGTACCTAGAAGCAATTTGATTCATTTGAGACTTGCCTTTAAGGTTAGGCATCACCAGAGCAGCATTTAGCCCAGGGCTAATTTCCCACTGCTACTGAAGCGCCAGACGCTTAGGATTCTGCCGCTCCCTGAATTTTGAGGTTTTCCTGTCTAGCTGATGGGAGAAGACACTATTCCCAGCCCTGTGTGGGCTTCAGGAATTCTTCCCTCTGATCTTTTCAGCTTGTTTTCTTATGCATATATGGATCCGCGCCCTTCTGAATATTACAGGGAGACCCCCTACAAATTTCCAGGGTTCTCTCTGTGCAGCTCTCTCCTCTCCAGTGCTGTGCTCTGCAAACGTGGCCTGCCTTGGCCTGACTCTGCTCTGTCTCTTCAACTCAGGAAATTCACTGGACTCTGCCTGCCTCCCTCCCTTCCCTACTCTGAGGCCTGGAAACTCAAAAGTAGCCAGTGAGGACAGTCATCAGCCTCACCTCACTTATCTCACATTCCTCAGGCATTGCTGTTCTTCGTCGCCTGATGCCTGCTGTTTGGGAAGCCCTTGTTTCATCTATTTTGTCTTGTTTTTTAGTTTCAGGCAGGAGAGTAAATCTGGTCCCTGTTACTCCATCTTGGTTGCCTTTGAAAGTTCCTTCCAGGTATTCCTTTTTTTTTTTTTTTTTTTTGAGATGGAGTCTCCCTGGGTCACCCAGGCTAGAGTGCAGTGGCACGATCTTGGCTCACTGCAAGCTCTGCCTCCCGAGTTCACGCCATTCTCCTGTCTCAGTCTCCTGAGTAGCTGGGATAACAGGTGCCTACCACCATGCCTGGCTAATTTTTTTTTTTTTTTTTTTTTTGTATTTTTAGTAGAGATGGGGTCCATGTTAGCCTGGATGGTCTTGATCTCCTCACCTCGTGATCCACCCACCTCGGCCTCCCAAAGTGCTGGGATTACAGGCATGAGCCACCACGCCTGTCCTTTTTTTTTTTTTTTTAAATTGACGTGACATTCACATAAGAATTCATTTAAAAACGTACAATTCAGTGACTTTTAGTTCATGCAGTATATGCAACTATCACCACTATCTAATTTCAGAACACTTTCATCACCCCCAAAAATAAACCCACCATCAAGCACTCATTCCCCACTTCATTTACTTTGAAATGATGTCCCTCTGCCACCCAGATGAAGTCTGAGTTGCTCAGTGTGGCTCACATGGCCTTGAGGTGGCTCCTTGGGGTTGTAATTTCCTCTCCTCATTCACCTGGTTCACACCTGTCCATCTCTAGTACCCCAGTGAGATGCTTTTCTTACCAGAAGCCTTTTCTGATATCCTAAGATCAGACTATGTATCCCCCAATTTGCTCAATTAGCCCCTCACCTTAGCTTTTTCCTTGCACTTACCATGCTCAGCTGTGTCTGGCCCTGTCCGCTATACTGGGAGCTGGATGAGGTGTGTCCCGTGCAGTGGTGTATTCTCTGCCTGGCATGTAACAGGTGCTCAGGGACTTGCTGAAATGAGTTGAGATGTCATCAGTCCCTGGGGATCCATGTTCCTAGAGACCCAGTGACTGCATTGTACCCACTGTTAGCATCACACAGTATCAGGGCCAGGGAGCCTGACTTCAAGGTTTCCAGAGAGAGAGTGGTGGGGGCAGGCACAAGTCTAGGAGGTCAGCTTCTCCCACCCTAGACAGTTCCTGGTCATCTGTTTGCCCGTGCCCCGCCAAGCCCAGGTATAACCTGTTTACCAAGAAGCTCCAGCTCTGCGGGGGAAATATAAACTGGGTTTCTTTCTTCCTTAATTGCCACCAGCCATGTTTTGTTGACCCATCCTCCTTTCTGGGTGGTGGGTGATGCTGAGCAGCATTCAGACAGATTTCACAGCTTTCCAGGTACTTTTGGTTAAACTTTGCTTATTTTAAAACTCAAGGTTTTAAAATAAAAAATTAAACTTTGCTTATTTTAAAACTCAAGGTTCAAACCTATTTCAGGTTCTTCTCCCTTTCCCCCAGGACAGGTGAGAGCTCGGCAAAAGCCCATGTGTATGCTCTGCTCACCACACATGTCCCCTCTCCCCTTCCGGTGTTAGGACCCTTGTAGGGGCTTAGTCCAGCCCCAAGCCTGGGAGGACAGCTGGAGGGAGAAGAGAGTCTGCTCGTGTGACAGGCTACTTGTTGGCTATGGGGAAGGTGCTGGCTTCGTTTTGGCTGTTGTGCTCTGCACCATGCTGGCAGCCTCTGCTCATGGGGAGGTCCTTATGTAGAGAATCACCTTCTCCTCCATGGCTGAAGACCCTGTCCCTCCTGAGAATGGCAGCCTGGCTCTCTTCCCACACCTTTCTCAGGTGGGTCCTCCTATTGCTTGGTCCAGGGGCTGTCCATGGCCTCTGCCCTTCCACTATTAACCACTGGGGTCTTTTCCATATTCTTTGAGGGCTGCAGAACCAGGATGGGGTGAAGGTTTCCCTGTAGGCCTGAGTACTCCAGCAGGTGTCCCACTGTGAGAAATCACTGGGCCAGGAGCAGGTACCAATCTTTAAGTTGCGGTCAGTCTCCACATGCCGATGATCCTCTCCTTCTCCCCACAGTGCAGTGAGAAGACTCAAAAGGAGGCACCAATAGTCCCAGAATGCTCTCTCAAGAGCCCTCGCTCTCACCAGTCTTGGTTCTGTTGGTGGCACCAGCATGGGCTTAACTATTTCTCTTTCAACTCAGCAGATGTGTATCTGGGGGTGAGAGGCCATTCTCCCCTTCCTGAAGATTCCTATCTTTATGTGTTCATTTAAAACTCTTCATGGCTGCAGGAAGGAGAGGAACACCTCTCCCACCATGGACACAGCTTTTCTCTGCAAACACCCCAAAAGTGGACCACCTCATCTATCAAGCCTCTTTCTGCTTCTGATGGTTGATGCTCCTAGGACTGGCATCTCTTGGTAAGCCCGGAGCTAACTTTAGAATATGCTATACTCAGTGGCTTTTGGGGGCCTTAGCTGCATGTTTTCAAGCAATAGGAACAATCAAACAGCAGATTTGTCTCTCCTTTTTAGCCAGAGTGAACTTGGATGAGGGTCTTGTTTAACCTTGCAGTCTCCAAGTCCAGTGTTTTGCCTGGAGTAGACGAATGATCAGTTTGTGGAATTGAATCACAGCAGGAAGAACGAGTGCAAAGTGGCTCCCTTTGTTTCTGTGTGCACAGACTCCTGGGAGGATTTGTGCCTACACTCCCTTCTGAAGAGGCCTCTTTTTCCTACAAGAGGAGCCTGGGACTGATGAGCCATTTCTCTTCTCAGAGCACATAGTGGAGCAGACCGCAGGCCCCACTTTCCTCTGCTGCCTGAGGAGTGGGAGTGGGTTTCCATGGCAATGGCACGCACTAGCACTCACCTCCGCTTTGCAGCCCTGCTGCAGAGGTGAGAGCTGCCTGCCTTTGGTATGCTGCTCAGAGCCCAAGCCAGGCTGGCTCCTGGCTTCCTGCACTCTTGCAGGAAGGGACACTAGCCCAGAGGTGTAAGTCAGGGGCAGGTCACATGACTAAGAAGCATCTTCATCTTACTGGAAAGATGAAAAGTTAGTTGAGTATGATGTTCTGTATTCACAGTTTGAAAACTGGGCATGTGACTAGAGCCGTACACACATCGTATTTCAGTCTTGTAGTTAGAGGCAGCGGGTGGTATGTGAGATGCCAAAGGGGAGAGAGGGAAAGGCAGGCATGGATTCATACCTTAAAAAAGAGACAGAGAAAGAAGGGGGAACTAAGAAAGCAGCAGACAAAAACTACACGGTGTTTGGTGCCTACTGGGTACTCAGACACAGGGCTGTCAAGTTTTATGGGAGGGTTGTGTTCCTGAAGACCTTGTATAATTACCATAAATTTATGTAATTTAAGACTACTTCTGACGTGGATGTTGTATTTGTGTGCTAGGGCTGCCATAACAGAATACCGCAGACTGAGGGACTGAAACAATGGACATTTATTTTCTTAGGACTCTGGAGGCTGGAAGTCCATGACCAAGGTGTGGCAGGGTTAGTTTCTTCTGAGGACTCTCTTTTTCTATTGTAGTCGTGTCCCTGGCTTCTCACTGTGTCCTCTCACAGTCTTTCCTCTGTGTTATCTGTGCCCTTCTCCTAAGGACAGCAGTTAGATTGGATTAGGCCCACCCTAATGACCCCATTTTAACTTGATTAGCTCTTTACTGGCCCTATTTCCAAATACAGTCACATTCTGAGGTGCTGGGGGTGAGGACTTCAACATATGAACTTTGAGGTGGGGAGGAGGGACACAATTTATAATAGATATCAAGTGTTGCTGTTAAAGAAATAAAGTCATATGGCAAAAGCATAAACATTACTTTTAAACCCAATAAAAGTGAAATTAGATGATTCTTGATAAATTCTAAAACATCGATAGATTTAAAATTTTATGTAGAAGTGAGATTTAGTGATCCTTTTTATTGTTTCAGATCTGCATAATCTAATTTTCCTCATGCAAAAAGAAAAATCAATTGGCCACTGTGAGCCAGGCACTCTTCTAGGTACCAAGGATACTGCACTGAACAAAACAGACAAAAATCTTTGCCCTCCTTATGAAACTTACATTGTAGCCAGAAGAAACAGACTATCTACAAAATAGTCAATTACATGGTATGTTAGAAGGTGATAGGTGTAGTGGAAAAAAAATAGAGTGGAAAGGAGTCTGTCCTGTGGGTGTATGGGTAGGTGGAGGAATTGCAATGTTAAATAGAGAAGTTTTGGAGAAGTGAGAAGGTACTTTTGAACAAAGATTGGAAGGAACTGAAAGAGATACACAGAGGACTTCCAGGGCTGTATCTATCAAGGAAGTTAGAGAACATTTGCAAAGCCACTGATGTAGGAATGGATTTAGTATGTTTGAGGAATTGCAAAAAGGTCGGCAGGGCTGGAGGGTAGTGAGTGATAGGGAGAGGGGCAGGAGACAGGGCCAGAGAAGTAGGGAGATGTTGTATCATGGAGGATCTTAGGGGCCGTGAAAATGAGTTTGGGTTTTAAGTGTATGTCCCTGAAAGACCAAAAGAAGGAGGCAGAGTGATGTTGAGCTGGGAAGATGGAGAGTGGGGTGCTCGAAGATCAGATAATCAGTTATGGAGAGTTTGAAGTTTTTTGTAGTGACAGTGTCTAGGAGATGACCATGGGACTGGGTGGTTGCGGTAGATGGAAGACAAGCTCATTGGAGAATTGCCAAGGAATTCAGAGGATAGCATCTTGGAAGGCATAGACAGAACGAAGGACCAGTAGTAAAGAGAATGGCAGTGAGCCACAGACAAAAATCTTTAAGGAGAGAAGGGAATGACACAAGTGTTTGCAATGAGATAAGCAGTGGATAGGCCTGTTTGATGATATAAGATTCCAAGCTAGAGTTTTAGGGCAGAGGGAGGGAGAGTGTGGTCTGGAGGCAACAGTGAGGATCCAAGAGTACACTATCCCATCTCCCTATTGTTATAGTGGAGAATGGAGTGGAACAGGGGTCCCCTCTTCACTGATGCTGATGGGAAGGCCACATGAGGGTTGGTGATCAGGGAGGGATGGCAGCCAGGGAAGCCCCCCTCTAGCTGTGAAATATGATGTCTTTTAGGATACTGCTATTCACGACTCATTTACATATTTTAATAAAACACAATTGGGAGTATCACTTCTTGACACTGGGCTTCTTAGTCTAGGTGAAATTGAGTGAGAATTTCTAAGAAGTTCTTTTCCCTAGAAATGGAATAATAGGAATGAATAGTGATATCATTTGGCTGTGTCCCTACCAGAATCTCATCTTGAATTGTAGCTCGCATAATCCCCACATATCGTAGGAGGTGCCTGGTGGGAGGTAATTGAATCATGGGGGTGGTTACCTCCATGCTGTTCTCATGATAGTGAGTTCTCACAAGATTTGATGGTTTTATAAGGGGCTTTTCCCCACCTTCGCTCTGTACTTCTCCTTGCTGCCACCATGTGAAGAAGGACGTGTTTGCTTCCCTTTCCTTCATGACTGTAAATTTCCTGAGGCCTCCCCAGCCCTGCAGAACTGTGAGTCAATTAAACCTCTTTCCTTTATAAATTACCCAGTCTTGGGTATTTCTTCATAGCAGCGTGAGAACAGACTAATACAAATAGTTCTTTATATAGAGGCATCTAGGATTAAAGCAAAGACCCTCTTTATTGCTTGAAGGATTCTGTTTTGGGACTCATCATCGCCCTGATGGCTGGCTGCATCCAGAACACAGAGGAAGAAAGAGTTGCTTTCAAGGATATGCAATTGCCAGGAAAAGAGCCAGAATGTAAAAAATAAAGAGGTTGAAATGAGTTTGTGAAGTCACTAAGAACATTACAGGTGGAATGAACTCCCTGGAGATGTGACTCTCAGGAGGGCAGAACCCTTTGTTCACTTGCCCTGTGGACAGCATATTGTACACCAGTGCTTTTCAAAGGGTACCTAGACATACCAGGGGTCCCCAAGACCTTTTAGGGATACATGACATCAAAATCATTTCGACAATAGTGCCAGGATGTTATTTGCCTCTTAAATTTTCATTCTTTCACAGTGTACAGTAGAGTTTTCCAGGAGCTACTCCAAGTGTGGTATTATAGCAGAGCAAATGAAGAAGCAGATATGAGAATCAGCTGTCTTAAGCCAGATAGTAGAGATTTTCAGAAATGTAAAACAATGTCATGTTAATTTTCTAAATGCAGTTTTTTTTTTTGGTTTAGGAAAATACTGACTTTTTATAAAATTATGTTAATTATGGTATAATTAATTGGTTTATTATGGTAATGTTAAATAAGTAAATATATTTTAAACTCCTCAGCTTTAATTTCTAAAACTGTAAAGATTGATAGGTATAATCCTTACAAACAAAGACTCTTTTTCATCCTTTATAATTTTTTTAAGAGTGTAAAAGAAGCCAGGCCAGGTGGCTTGCATCTATAATCCCAGTGCTTTGGGAGGCTGAAGTGGGAGGATTGCTTGAGCATAGTAAAACCCCATCTCCACAAACAACAACAACAAAACCCAGACTGTAAAGGAATTCTGAGACCAAACAGTTTGAGAACTGCATGTCTAGTGGATGAGCAGAGCCTGGGTAGGCTCTGGAGTTAGTATGCTTGGTTTGAATCCTGGCTTTGTGATCTTAGGCAAGTTACTTGACCAGAGACTTAATTTCCTTATCAGGAAACTAGGCTGTCTCACAGTTATTGTGAGCAACAAATGAAATAATGTGTTATTCATTATTTCACAAACGATCATTTTGTAAATACTATTTCATCAAGTAATTTATTGAATACTCTATCTATGTATACAAAACCCTGTGGTTCCTGCTTTGAAGGATGTAAAATGACACAAGCCACAGCTCCTACTAGCAAGAGGATTGCTGTCAAGAGCCAGATTTCTGGATTTGTAGTTAGCACCTTTGGGTTCAATTCCCAGCTCCGCCCTTGACTAACTGATCTGACCTTCAATTTGCCACTTGCTGTTGGCTAAGGTCAGATCCTAAAGGCATCTTCGATGGTCCACAGAGTAGACAGTAAATTCCCACTTACATCTTTGAAGCATCTCCTGCCTCAGTTTAACAATTGGTTTCGTCCTTCCCTTTGAAAATGATCTACATCACCTTTCCTCCCAAGCTAATGTAACCATGCCACTAGAGGGCACCTCCTGCCTTCTCAGTCAGTCATTCGCAGCTTCCTCTAATTTAGAAATGTTCTTTCAGCTGAGATGGGTGGTAGGTTGAGATCTGATATCTTTAGGATTTCCTCAGCTTGATGGATGTGGTAAGTTTTGCTTGAAAATCCTGATTTTTTTTCTTTTTCCTCTTTTCTTTTAAATCAGACCTCTTTTAATAAAACTGGGGTGGAAAGGTTGGTGGAAGGGAGAGCGCTGTTACCACCACCACCTGACATTGATAAGTACTTACTTGCTGCCAGATCAGTGCTAAGTGCCTCACACGCATCGTCCTTTGGACTCTCAGAGCAACGCCATGGGGTGTGGGTATGCGTGAGCATTCATTACTGACGGATGGAAACTTGGGCTCTGATTGGTTAAGTAACTTTTGCAACATCCAGCTAGAAGGCACACTTGGTACCACGAAGCGGTCTCCAGAGAAGCTTGTCCTTCCCTGGCTGTTAAGTCAAGCAGGGAGCTCCGGGTACTGCTGCTCTAGGACAGTAGTTCTCAGCCTTATCAGACATAAAAGCCCCTTTCTGTATGAAAGATTTCGTAATACCTCCTGTACTATCCTGAAGTGATATCCACAGGCAGTGTATGCCTATGCTTACATGTCCGCTTACATAGAATGCAAACGAGACCTTTTCCTTTTAGGAAAGTATGTCTTAACAAGTACTATTAGGCTTGTCTGTCTACACCAGAGGACAAAGGTGCCGGGCTAATTTCCTAACTGCCCACCAGGGGGCGGCATACCACTTTCCCTGCTGCGATCTGCTCGCACAGTCAGTCCGCCTGCATAGTGGCGTTTAGCCGTTTCCCCTTCAACTGGAATCGCCCGGGTAGACTCCTCCTGAGGTCCGCGGAGTGGTACAGGGGTTGTGGTGGGGATTGACACGAAGAAGTCACAGATCGTGGTGCTGACCCCCATGTTAGCGTGATAGATTTCTGGTCACATGTACCCAGCATGAGTACAGTCACATGCTTTAAAATTTTAGTTTCCTTACTGAGTGACTTGCTTACACAGTGATTACGAAGTAACATGTTTATTTTCATTGATACTGCTTTAAAAAATTGTTATAGGCAGTGAGCAGTATTCGTTTAATATTTTTCTTTAAATCAACTCAATTTTTCTTTAACATGAATACATATATTTAAACGGAAACTTTAATGTGTCAATGGAAAATTTGCATCATTTGACATAATTGGAGAGTAACCAAGACAAAAAGAAAAAAAGCAATGGTACTAAGTTCTTGCTGATACTGATACGGTTTCCCACCAAGGATCCATTTTCTCTCTTAAAAGAGTTTCTTAAGGAAATGTTTAAGGAAGACTGTCAAAGATATATTAGCACTGAATTGAGATTATCCTTCAAGTAATCAGAAAGACTAAAACAGAAGTGAAAAGGGAATAGTTTTCTCATGATGTTGATCAACATTATTTTATTTTTATTTTTTAATTTCAATAGTTTTTGGGAACAAGTGGTGTTTGGTTACATGGATAAGTTCTTTAGTGGTGATTTCTGAGATTTCGGTGTACCCATCACTGGAACAGTGTACATTGGACCCAATGTCCAGTCTTTCATCCCTCACCCCTCTCACCCTTTCCCCCGGAGTCCCTAAAGTCCATTATATCATTCTTATGCCTTTGCATCCTCATAGCTGAGCTCCCACTTAAAAGTGAGAACATACGATATTTGGTTTTCCATTCCTGAGTTACTTCACTTAGAACAATAGTCTCCAGCTCCATCCAGGTTGCTGTGAATGCCATTATTTCATTCCTTTTTGTGGCTCAGTAGTATTCCATGGGGTATATATACCACATTTTCTTTATCCACTCATTGGTTGATAGGCATTTAGGTTGGTTCCATATTTTTGTAATTGTGAATTGTGATGCTATAAACATGGGTGTGCAAGTGTCTTTTTCATATAATGACTTCTTTTCCTTTGGGTGGATTCCCAGTAGGATCAAATGGCAGATCCACTTTCAAGATCAACACTATTTAAATTTTTATCTGTGTACCCCTAAAATCATCTCCTATATACGAGTGGACACAGTGTCTCCCCCTGCGGAGATACTGGCATGGTGCATGGCTTCCTGGGCTGGAGTCGAGGGACTGCTTGCTAGCTGTGTTTTCTGCACTGGTTGCTTGCCTTCCCTGAGCCTTGCTGTCCTCATCTATAAAATGAAGAGGTTGGAGGAGATAATCTCTGCAATTCTTTGGGATCTAATGGTCTAAGACTCTCTGAAGTACTGATTCTTATTGGAAGGAGATATAATACTTAGCAGAACATCCTCTTTTTTGTGTGCCTAGAACCTTTGAAGGGGCCAGGGAAAGCTGCAGATTCTCCAAAATCCCAGCTGACACCCCGTCTCCTGAGAGGCAGTTCAACCTCTAGGAAGAGCCAGCAGCTTAGACCCTGGAGTCCAAGAGACCTGGATTTAAATCGTTGCTCTGCCTTCTACCAGTTTTGTAACTTTCAGCAGATCACTGAACCTCTTTGGCTTCAGCTTCCTTGTCTATAAATGAGGAACAATAATGCTATTTATCCTTATTGTGATGATCAAATTATTATATGCATGGTAATTGCTTGCCATAGTGTCTGGACCATAACTTAGTTGTTATTATGGTAATTCCTAAGGTTTTTCAAAAACGAAACAAACTTCCTGGAAGTAAACCACTGGGGAAGTTATTTGGTGGCCCTGCCCCTGATATTTTAAACCGATGAGATGAAATGAATATCATAAGCACCCAAGAAAGGGAAGTCTTGTTTGAGAAAGGTGAATGTGACTGTACAAGGCTGCCTACCCCCATGTGGCCTTGGGTGTGGTGTGAGAGACCAGTATTATTTGTGTGGGACTTTACAAAATATTAAACTTTTTTTGTTTTAAAGTACTAGTTGAGCAACTTGTGGCTTTCCTGCCCACAGGCTTCCTGAGTCTCTGCTTGGCCCCTATGCGCAGGTGCTTACAAGTTGCGGGGACAGGGAAGTGTGGGGAGAACAGTAGGAGGGTGGGGTTTACCCCTGCTGGCCCTTCATCGCCTCCACCGCCACTGCAGGCCTGTTCTAACCTGGCCAGGGCTGGGCGAAGTGGCTGGGGCCGGGGAATACTGATGTTTAGAAAAGCTGCATTGCTCATGCTAGGAAACACCTTCCTGTGACGTCTTTGCTGCCAGTTCTGGGACATTCCTGACTGGATAGAATTCTCCTGATGAAGATATCTCATTGGGATGATAATACAAATGCTACCTAAAGCATGGAGAGTTTTGGTGTTTGAGCTGTGGACCTGGATTTTCATCCTGACATGACCACTCATCAGCTCTGTGACCTTGGGAAAGATACTGAACACCTCTGATTCTTTCTTTCCTTATCTGTCAAATGAAAGAGTACTGTAACAGTGGTTGTGAGTGAGTGTGTGTGTGTATGTGTGTGTGTGTGGTTGATAGATCACAAAGCCTTTTGAAGAGCTAATGAGAGTTATAGACCCTCTCTCCAGAAAAGCATAGGTCCCCATTACATTTTATATATAATTCCAGGATTTTAAAAGACTCCCCATCCCCCAAACCCATCCACAGATTCCAGAGTGCAAACAGTGGTTCTATGCCTCCTCCAGCTTATAAGCCTCTGTGAAGCCCGTGGCTTCCAATCTGGCTTCCCTACTCAACCCAAACCAAATGTAGATTCTGTTCATTTGTAAGCTTGTGTTTAGTATATTCTCCCTAAAATACCAACTCAGCCCAACACGGCCTTGGAAAAAATGTGCTACCAAGGCCATTGTGTATGAAAGTGCAGGTATTCCCTGCACAGGGCATCACCTTCTGCTTATCAGGCCTTTTCCTAATTGACACATAGGTGGGCCTGGGCCACCAGCAGCTTTTGCAACATATGCGTGGGCACCAAATGTAAGGTCCAGTAGGAAATTGTCCGTCTAAAGGCTTGACCTGCATCTGGTTCTCTCTGTGAACCAGTGGTTGGGGAGAGGGGTCGATAGGCTAGAAAACACACTCAAAGAAGGCTCAGGCAAGGCTGAGCTCCTTGAACTAGTTGGGACTCTTTTATGGAAAGACACTGGAGTTTCTTAGTTGCCACTGGAGTCTTAGTTGCAGACAACAGAAACCAGTCCCAGCTGATTTAAGTAGAAAAGGAATCAATTGAGAGCATGTCAAGTGGTTCAGAGAAATGCCAGGAAAATGATAGAAGAGGCACCAGATAAAGGGAGGTAACAAGGAAGGGCAGGCATCAGCCAGGGTAGCAGTCTGGGTGATGATGACACAATGCCAACCTGGCACGGATGCCACTGTCACTGAAAACCCTAGCTTACACTGCCAGCACAGGTGACACAGGATGCTGCTACTATTGCCACCCCTATTACAATGGGTTCATGACATATGCATATCTAATTGGTTGAACCTGGGTCATGTCCTCAACCATCCCTGACACTTTCAACTTTCATGGTGGGAGGTGCTTTCTGCTTCCCACCAAGACTCTTAAGTGGGGGAATTCCTCAAACAACTGAAGGCAGCCCTCCAAAATCAACAAATAGTCAGCAGGAACAGAAACCAGCTCGAGCTAGCTTCAGTATAAAAGACTCTTTCAGGCTATTGGGTGTTTCATGAAACCAAGAACAGGAGGGAAGCCAGGCCTTTGGGAGGGCCTGGAGCCAAGTACTTGAAAATTAAAGAACTCTTTTCCCAGCTCTCACCTGTGCTTCTCTGTGCTCCTTCTGCACTTCTTTCTCTCTGCATTATGACACTTTATTTCCTCAGTCCAGGAGATGGGATCAGGTGATCTTTGGAAAGCCTTCCTCCCATGGCTCAAAGGACACCTCCTAGAAAAGCAAGGCGGGCATTCACTACAGGGGGGGCTTCCAGCCCCCTTCACACCTTCATTCTGGTCACTCAGCTTGTCTGCTGTTTGATACTGTTTTCTCCTCCACTGTCTGCTGAGGTTGCTTTAGATAGCCTAAATATCCCCCTTTGTATCTCTCTGAGGCTGCAGGTAGAGGCTTATATACTCCTAGAATGTTAGGCCTTCTTTTTACAGATGCACAATCTGAGGTCTAAGAAATTAAGTGACTTACTCGAGATTCTGACTGTCCCATGGATGGGTTGGAACATGGTGCTTAGCATGTAGGAAGCTCTCAATAGACTTTAGTTATGTCTTTCAGATTTCTTTTAATACAAAGCACATTCCTTTTCTCCCTTTTGCTCTCTTGGCTCTCTTTCTTGATTATTTGTCCTTTCCAAAAATATATACTGAAGGCCTTCTGTGTGCCTGGTAATATTCTTGATGCTGGAGACTTATCTGTGAACAGAGAGACAAGATTCCTGCCCTCGCAGGGCTTTTATTTCAATGGAAATCAAATGCACAAACAAGATTATTTCTGATGGTTATAGTGCTCTGAAGGAAACAAGCAGAGAAGTGATAAGGTTTGGCTCTGGGGGTGGACTACTTTTGACAGTGGGATCAGGGAAGATGCGTCTGGGTTGGCGTTTGGGAACTGAAGTCTGAAGGATGGGAGCTGAGGAAAGACAGAACAGCAAAATGTGACAGCCTGAAGTGAGCCTTGAAGTGAGAGCTTGTTAGCAACAGAAAGAAAGCTCGGAACATAATGGGGGAGAGAGTGATGGGAGAGGAAGGCAGAGGTCAGCTTAGATTTGTAATGGTGTGATTAAGTATAAAGAGAAAAGAGTGACTTAAGTAGGAAACTGTCATGATCAGATTTACATTAAAAAATGATTTTTATCATACAATTCCAAATAGAGAGGCATCCTACAATCAAACCAAACAATAGTGACAATAAGCCAACTGGCTGGCATTCTTCAAAAATGTCAAGATCATTCAGGTCCTTTGCTCATTTTTTTTTTTTTTAATACTTTATGTTCTAGGGTACGTGTGCACAATGTGCAGGTTTGTTACATATGTATACATGTGCCATGTTGGTGTGCTACACCCATTAACTCGTCATTTACATTAGGTATATCTCCTAATGCTACCCCTCCCCCCACCACCCCACAACAGGCCCCAGTGTGTGATGTTCCCCATCCTGTGTCCAGGTGTTCTCATTGTTCAATTCCCACCTATGAGTGAGAACATGCAGTGTTTGGTTTTCTGTTCTTGCAACAGTTTGCTGAGAATGATGGTTTCCAGCTGCATCCATGTCCTTATAAAGGACATGAACTCATCCTTTTTTATGGCTGCATAGTATTCCATGGTGTATATGTGCCACATTTTCTTAATCCAGTCTGTCATTGATGGACATTTGGGTTGGTTCCAAGTCTTTGCTATTGTGAATAGTGCCGTAATAAACATACGTGTGAATGTGTCTTTATAGCTGCATGATTTATAATCCTTTGGGTATATACCCAGTAATGGGATGGCTGGGTCTAATGGTATTTCTAGTTCTACATCCTTGAGGAATCGCCACACTGTCATCCACAATGGTTGAACTAGTTTACAGTCCCACCAACAGTATAAAAGTGTTCCTATTTCTCCACATCCTCTCCAGCACCTGTTGTTTCCTGACTTTTTAATGATCGCCATTCTAACTAGTGTGAGATGGTATCTCATTGATTGTGGTTTTGATTTGCATTTCTCTGATGGCTAGTGATGATGAGCATTTTTTCATGTGTCTGTTGGCTGCATAAATGTCTTCTTTTGAGAAGTGTTTGTTCATATCCTTTGCCTACTTTTTGATAGGGTTTTTTGTTTTTTTTTCTTGTAAATTTGTTTGAGTTCTTTGTAGGTTCTAGATATTAGCCCTTTGTCAGATGAGTAGATTGCAAAAATTTTCTCCCATTCTGTAGGTTGCCTGTTCACTCTGATGGTAGTTTCCTTTGCTGTGCAGAAGCTCTTTAGTTTAATTAGATCCCATTTGTCAATTTTGGCTTTTGTTGCCATTGCTTTTGGTGTTTTAGACATGAAGTCCTTGTCCATGCCTATGTCCTGAATGGTATTGCTAGGTTTTCTTCTAGGGTTTTTATGGTTTTAGGTCTATCATTTAAGTCTCTAATCCATCTTGAATTAGTTTTTGCATAAGGTGTAAGGAAGGGATTCAGTTTCAGCTTTCTACTTATGGCTAGCCAGTTTTCCCAGCACCATTTACTAAATAGGGAATCCTTTCCCCATTTCTTGTTTTTGTCAAGTTTGTCAAAGATCAGATGGTTGTAGATGTGTGGCATTATTTCTGAGGGTTCTGTTCTGTTCCACTGGTCTATATCTCTGTTTTGGTACCAGTACCGTGTTGTTTTGGTTACTGTAGCCATGTAGTATTCTTTGAAGTCAGGTAGCGTGATGCCTCCAGCTTTGTTCTTTTGGCTTAGGATTGTCTTGGCAATGTGGGCTCTTTTTTTATATGAACTTTAAAGTAGTTTTTTCCAATTCTGTGAAGAAAGTCATTGGTAGCTTAATGGGGATGGCATTGAATCTATAAATTACCTTGGGTAGTATGGCCATTTTCATGATATTGATTCTTCCTATCCATGAGCATGGAATGTTCTTCCATTTGTTTGTGTCCTCTTTTATTTCATTGAGCAGTGGTTTGTAGTTCTCCTTGAAGAGGTCTTTCACATCCTTGTAAGTTGGATTCCTAGGTATTTTATTCTCTTTGAAGCAATTGTGAATGGGAGTCCACTCATGATTTGGCCGTTTGGCTGTTATTGATGTATAAGAATGCTTATGATTTTTGCACATTGATTTTGTATCCCGAGACTTTGCTGAAGTTTCTTATCAGCTTAAGGAGATTTTGGGCTGAGACAATGGGGTTTTCTAAATATACAATCATGTCATCTGCAAACAGGGACAATTTGACTTCCTCTTTTCCTAATTGAATACCCTTTATTTCTTTCTCTTGCTGCTTGCCCTGGCCAGAACTTCCAACACTATGTTGAATAGGAATGGTGAGAGACGGCATCCCTGTCTTGTGCCAGTTTTCAAGGGGAATGCTTCCAGTTTTTGCCCATTCAGTGTGATATTGGCTGTGGGTTTGTCATAAATAGCTCTTATTATTTTGAGATATGTTCCATCAATACCGAATTTATTGAGAGTTTTTAGCATGAAGGGCGGTTGAATTTTGTCAAAGGCTTTTTCTGCATCTATTGAGATAATCATGTGGTTTTTGTCTTTGGTTCTGTTTATATGCTGGATTACGTTTATTGATTTGCATATATTGAACCAGCCTTGCATCCCAGGGATGAAACCCACTTGATCAAGGTGGATAAGCTTTTTGATGTGCTGCTGGATTCGGTTTGCCAGTATTTTATTGAGGATTTTTGCATTGATGTTCATCAGGGATATTGATCTAAAATTCTCTTTTTTTTTTGTGTCTCTGTCAGTCTTTGGTATCAGGATGATGTTGGCCTCATAAAATGAATTAGGGAGGATTCCCTCTTTTTCTATTGATTGGAATAATTTCAGAAGGAATGTTACCAGATCCTCCTTCTACCTCTGGTATAATTCAGCTGTGAATCTGTCTGGTCCTGTACTTGGTTTGGTTGGTAGGCTATTAATTATTGCCTCAATTTCAAAGCCTGTTATTGGTCTATTCAGGGATTCAACTTCTTCCTGGTTTAGTCTTGGGAGAGTGTATGTGTCCAGGAATTTATCCATTTCTTCTAGGTTTTCTAGTTTATTTGCATAGAAGTGTTTATAGTATTCTCTGATGGTAGTTTGTATATCTGTGAGGTTGGTGGTAATACCCCCTTTATCATTTTTTATTGTGTCTATTTGATTCTTCTCTGTTTTCTTCTTTATTAGTCTTGCTAGTGGTCTATCAATTTTGTTGATCTTTTCAAAAAACCAGCTCCTGGATTCATTGATTTTTTGGAGGGTTTTTTGTGTCTCTATCTCCTTCAGTTCTGCTCTGATCCTAGTTATTTCTTGCCTTCTGCTAGCTTTTGAATGTGCTTGCTCTTGCTTCTCTAGTTCTTTTAATTGTGATGTTATGGTGTTAATTTTAGATCTTTCCTGCTTTCTCTTGTGGGCATTTAGTGCTATAAATTTCCCTGTACACACTGCTTTAAATGTGTCCCAGAGATTCTGGTATGTTGTATCTTTGTTCTCATTGGTTTCAAAGAACATCTTTATTTCTGCCTTCATTTCGTTATGTACCCAGTAGTCATTCAGGAGCAGGTTGTTCAGTTTCCATGTAGTTGAGCAGTTTTGAGTGAGTTTCTTTTTTTCTTTTTTTCTTTTTTTTCTTTTTTAATTTTTTTTATTTGAGTGAGTTTCTTAATCCTGAGTTCTAGTTTGATTGCACTGTGGTCTGAGAGACAGTTTGTTATAATTTCTGTTCTTTCACATTTGCTGAGGAGTGCTTTACCTCCAGCTATATGGTCAATTTTGGAATAAGTGCGATGTGGTGCTGAGAAGAATGTATATTCTGTTGATTTGGAGTGGAGAGTTCTGTACATGTCTATTAGGTCTGCTTGGTACAGAGTTGAGTTCAATTCCTGGATATCCTTGTTAGCTTTCTGTCTTGTTGATCTGTCTAATATTGACAGTGGGGAGTTAAAATCTCCCATTATTATTGTATGGGAGTCTAAGTCTCTTTGTAAGTCTCTAAGGACTTGCTTTATGAATGTGGGTGCTCCTGTATTGGGTACATATATATTTAGGGTAGTTAGCTCTTCTTGTTGAACTGATCCCTTTACTATTATGTAATGGTCTTCTTTGTCTCTTTTGATCTTTGTTGGTTTAAAGTCTGTTTTATCAGAGACTAGGATTGCAACCCCTGCCTTTTTTTGTTTTCCATATGCTTGGTAGATCTTTCTCCATCCCTTTATTTTGAGCCTATGTGTGTCTCTGCATGTGAGATGGGTCTCCTGAATACAGCAAACTGATGGGTCTCGACTCTTTATCCAATTTGCCAGTCTGTGTCTTTTAATTGGAGCATTTAGCCCATTCACATTTAAGGTTAATATTGTTATGTGTGAACTTGATCCTGTCATTATGATGTTAGCTGGTTATTTTGCTTGTTAGCTGATGCAGTTTCTTCCTAGAATCAATGGTTTTTACATTTTGGCATGTTTTTGCAGTGGCTGGTACTGGTTTTTACTTTCCACGTTTAGTGCTTCCTTCAGGATCTCTTGTAGGGCAGGCCTGGTGGTGACAAAATCTCTCAGCATTTGCCTGTCTGTAAAGGATTTGATTTCTCCTTCACTTATATGATTTAGTTTGGCTGGATATATAATTCTGGGTTGAAAATTCTTTTCTTTAAGAATGTTGAATATTGGCCCCCACTCTCTTCTGGCTTGTCGAGTTTCTGCTGAGGGATCTGCTGTTCGTCTGATGGGTTTCCCTTTGTGGGTAACCTGACTTTTCTCTCTGGCTGCCCTTAACATTTTTTCCTTCATTTCAACTTTGGTGAATCTGACAGTTATGTGTCTTGGAGTTGCTCTTCTCGAGGGGTGTCTTTGTGGCATTCTCTGTATTTCCTGAATTTGAATGTTGGCCTGCCTTGCTAGGCTGGGGAAGTTCTCCTGGATAATATCCTGCAGAGTGTTTTCCAACTTGGTTCCATTCTCCCCGTCACTTTCAGGTACACCAATCAGACGTAGATTAGGTCTTTTCACATAGTCCCATATTTCTTGGAGGCTTTGTTCATTTCTTTTTACTCTTTTTTCTCTAAACTTCTCTTCTTGCTTCATTTCATTCATTTGATCTTCAATCATTGATACCCTTTCTTCCAGTTGATCGAGTTGGTTACTGAAACTTGTGCATTTGTCATGTAGTTCTTGTGTCATGGTTTTCAGCTCTATCAGGTCCTTTAAGGACTTCTCTACTTTGGTTATTCTAGTTATCCATTCATCAAATCTTTTTTCAAGATTTTTAGCTTCTTTGCGATGAGTTCGAACTTCCTCCTTTAGCTTGGAGAAATCTGATCGTCTGAAACCTTCTTCTCTCAACTCATCAAAATCATTCTCTGTCCAGCTTTGTTCCATTGATGGTGAGGAGCTGCGTTCCTTTGGAGGGTGAGAGATGCTCTGATTTTTAGAATTTTCAGCTTTTCTGCACTGCTTTTTCCCCATCTCTGTGATTTTATCTACCTTTGGTCTTTGATGATGGTGATGTACAGATGGGGTTTTGGTGTGGATGTCCTTTCTGTTTGTTAGTTTTCCTTCTAACATTCAGGACCCTCAGCTGCAAGTCTGTTGGAGTTTGCTGGAGGTCCACTCCAGACACTGTTTGCCTGGATATCAGCAGTGGAGGCTGCAGAAGAGTGAATATTGCTGAGCAGCAATTATTGCTGCCTGATTGTTTCCCTGGAAGCTTCGTCTCAGAGGGATACCCGGCCGTGTGAGGTGTGAGATGTCAGTCTGCCCCTAGTTGGGGGTGTCTCCCAGTTAGGCTACTCAGGGGTCAGGGACCCACTTGAGCAGGCAATCTGTCTGTTCTCAGATCTCAAACCCTGTGCTGGGAGAAGCACTACTCTCTTCAAAGCTGTCAGACAGGGACATTTAGATCTGCAGAGGTTTCTGCTGCCTTTTGTTTGGCTATGCCCTGTCCCAGAGGTGGAATCTACAGAGGCAGGCAGGCCTCCTTGAGCTGCACTGGGCTCCACCCAGTTCAAGCTTCTGGGGGCTGCTTTGTTTACCTACTCAAGCCTCAGCAATGGTGGGCATCCCTCCCCCAGCCTCACTGCCGCCTTGCAGTTAGATCTCAGACTGCTGTCCTAGCAATGAGGGAGGCTCTGTGGGCATGGGACCCTCCGAGCCAGGTGCAGGATATAATCTCCTGGTGTGCCGTTTGCTAAGACCCTTGGAAAAGCACAGTATTAGGGTGGGAGTGACCTGATTTTCCAGGTGTTGTGTGTCACGGTTTCCCTTGGCTAGGAAAGGGAATTCCCTTCCCCCTTGCCCTTCCCAGGTGAGGCAATGCCTTGCCTTGCTTTGGCTGTCACTCGGTGGGCTGCACCCACTGTCCTGCACCCACTGTCTGACACGCCCCAGTGAGGTGAACCCGGTACCTCAGTTGGAAATGCGAAAATCACCCATCTTCCCTTTGCTCATTTTTAAATAGGATTTTTTTTTCTGTTTAATTGTTTGAGTTCCTTGTGTATTCTGGATATTAGTCCCTTGTCAGATGTATAGTTTGCAAATATTTTCTCCCATTCAACAGGGTGTCTCTTCACTCTGTTGATTATTTCATTTGCTGTGCAGATATAGTTTTAGTTTGATTTGGTCCCATTTGTTTGCTTTCACTCTTATTGTCTGTTCTTTTGAAGTCTTACCTGGAAAATCTTTGTCTAGACCAATGTCCTGAAGTGATCCCCTCACATTTGAATAGACATATCTCAAACGAAGACATTCAAATGGCCAACAGGCATATGAAAAAATGCTCAACATTAGTAATCATTAGGAAAATGAAAAATCAAAATCAAAACCACAATGAGATATTACTTCATACCTATTAGGATGGCTATTATCAAAAAGACAAAAAATTAACAAATACTGGTGAGGATGCAGAGAAAAGTGAACTCATACACTTTTGATGTCAATGTAAATTAATATAACCATTGTGGGAAAGAGTAGGGAGGTTTCTCAAAAAACTAAAAGTAAAAGTACCATATGATCTTGCAATCCCATTACTAGGTATTTATCCAAAGGAAAGGAAATTAATTTATCAAAGACATAGATACCTATATCCCCATGTTTATTGCATGTCTATTCATAATAGCTAAGGAATCAACCTGAATGTCCATTAACACATGAGTGGATAGAGAAAATATGTACACAATAGAATACTATTCAGCCATAAAAAGGAATGAAATCCTGTAGTTTGCAGCACCATGGGTGAACCTGTAGTACTTCATTTTAAGTGAATTAGGCTAGACATAGAAAGATAAATGCCACATATTCTCACTCATGTGGGAGCTAAATAAATGAGCTCATAGAGGCAGAGAGTAGAATTGTGGTTATTAAAAGCTAGTAAGGGTATGGGAGGGGAGGATAGGGAAAGAATGAATACAAAGTTACAACTAGAAAAGAGAAATAAGTTCTAGTGTCCTATAGCACAGTAGGGTGAACATGGTTGGCAATAATTTAGTGTATATTTTCAAAAAACTAGAAAAGGGGATTTTTGAGTGTTCACAAAACAAAGAAATGATTACTATTTGAGGTGACAGATATGCTAATTACCCTAATTTGATCATTATACCTTGTATACATACATCAAAATATCACTCTTTATCCCATAAATATGTATAGTTGTTATGTGTCAAGTGAAAGTAAAAGGAAAAAGAAGTCAAGGTCATGAAAGACAAGGAAGAGCTGAGGAACAGTTCTACATTAAAGAGACAGGACAATTAAATGCAGTGTGCAATTGTGGGATGAATCTGGGACTGAGAAATAAGTTGGTAAAGAACATTATTGGGGGAAATGATGAAAATTAAGAATAGACTGGCTTTTGAAAAGAGGATTGTATTGTTGTTAAATTTCCTGAATTTGATAACTTGAAGGTTATGCAAGAGAATGTCCTTTTTCTTAGGAAATACATGTGAAAATGTATAGGGGTAAAAGGGCATGATGTATGCAACATACTTTCAAATTATGAAAAAAATGTATGCATAGGGCAAGCAATAGCAAATGTGGAATAACAATAAAAGTTGGTGAATCTGCATGAAAACCATAGTTGAGTTCTTTGTACTCTTCTTGCAACTTTTCCCTAGCTTTGATTCTTGATATGGCTGGGTTTAAGTCTATTTAATCTTGTTATTCGTTTTCTATTTGCCCATCTGTTTTTTTTTTTTTTTTTTTTTTGAGACAGAGTCTTACTCTGTCGCCCAGGCAGGAGTACAGTGGCATGATCTTGGCTCACTGCAACCTCCACCTCCCAAGTTCAAGTGATTCTCCTGCTTCAGCCTCCTGAGTAGCTGGGAGTACAGGCGTCTACCACCAAGCCAGGCTAAATTTTGTATTTTTAGTAGAGATGGGTTTTCACCATGTTGGCCAGGCTGGTCTCGAACTCCTGACCTCAGGTGATCTGCCCGCCTTGGCCTCCCAAAGTGCTGAGATTACAGGCATGAGCCACAGCTCCTGGCCTGTCCAGCTGTTCTTTGCTTTCTTTTTCTTCTTTTTCTGTCTTCTTTTGGATTAAATATTTTGAAAACGATCTTCTTAGTTGACTGGTTAGAACTTTTTTTAGTGGTTGCTTTTGAATTTACAGTATGCTTCTTTAACTTATCATAGTATACTTTTAAGTGTTATTATTGTCACTTTACTGATAGTATAGGAATCTTACAACAATATGTTTCATTTCTCCCTTCCTAGTCTTTGAGCTATTATTGTCATACATTTTTATTTTTTGATATGTTATAAATCCTATATTATATTGTCATTATTTTTGTTTCAGTGGTTAATTATCTTTTAAAGGGATTTGAATAATAAGACAACCTCTTCTATTTTTTTTGGTATACTCTTTATTCCTTTGTGTATATCCAGATTTCTTTCTAGTATCTTTCTCCCTCTGTCTGAAGAACTTCCTTCAACATTTATTTTATTTTTTTAAATTATGTTTTGAGACAGAGTCTCACTCTGTCACCCAGGCTGGAGTGCAGTGGTACGATCTTGGCTCACTGCAACCTCTGCCTCCCAGGCTCAAGTGATTCTCCAGCCTCAGCCTTCTGAGTAGCTGGGATTACAGGTGCCCGCCACCAAGCCTGGCTAATTTCTATATTTTTAGTAGAGATGGGGTTTCACCATGTTGGTCAGGCTGGTCTCAAACTACTGACCTCGTGATCCGCCCACCTCAGCCTCTTAAAGTGCTAGGATGACAGGCGTGAGCCACCGCGCCTGGCCTCAACATTACTTGTAATGATGGTGGAAAAGTCTTTAATGTGGAATTCTAGGTTCAGAGTGTTTTTCCCTTTTAGGTTCCTTTCTTCCCTCTCTTTCTTCTTCCCTCCCTCCCTCCCTTGTCCCTTCCTCCGTCCCTCCTTCCCTCCCTTCCTCCCTCTCTTCTTTTCTTACCTTCACCCAGCCTGGAGTGCAGTGGCATGATCTTGGCTCACTGCAACATCTACCTCCCGGGTTCAAGCAATTCTCCTGTCTCAGCCTCCCAAATAGCTGGGATTACAGGTGTACACCACCACACCCAGCTAATTTTTGTATTTTTAGTAGAGACAGGGTTTCACCATGTTGGCCAGGCTAGTCTTGAACTCCTGACCTCAAGTGATCCACCCACCTCGACCTCCCAAAGTGCTGGGTTTACAGGTGTGAGCCACCAAGCCCAGCCTGCCTTTAGGTATTTTAAAGATTCTGCTCTAGTGCCTTTTCACTTGCATTTCTTATCCTTGCCTCTCTGTCCCTGGCATGTTTGGTTGCTTTTTTCCTCTAGATATGCTCCTTACCCCAAATGCCCTGTAGCACAGATTTTGAATGAGTGAGATGTGCCTTAATGTAGTTTTCTTTATTTTTTTCTGTGTTTGGAGTTTGCTGAGCTTGTTGGATCTCTGGGTTTATAGTTTTCATCAGATTTTAAAATGTTTTCATTAAGTAGTTTTTTTCTGACTACCTCTCTTCTTTTGGGGACTTCATTTTTATGTATAAAAGGCCTCTTGAAATTGTCCCATAGTTCACTGATGCTTTGCATATTTTTTTCCAGCCTTTTACTTTCTGTATTTCCTTTCTGTTTTGTTTCTATTGCTATATCTTCAGTTTCACTAATGTTTTCTTCCACAGTTTCTAATGTGTTCTTTTTTTTAAGCACCTTGTCGTGTGCACAGATGATCTACTTTTAATCCCATCCAGTGTACTTTTCGTTTTAGATATTGTAATTTTCACTTCTAGAATTTTGATTTGGGTCTTTTAAAAATGTCTTCTATGACTCTACTTAATTCTTTGAATATACAAAATACAATTATAAGGACTGTTTTAATGTCTTTTTTTTTTGGAGATGAAGTCTTGTTCTGTCACCTGTGCTCGAGTGCAGGGGCACGATCTCGGCTCACTACAACCTCTGCCTCCTGGGTTCAGGTGATTCTCCTGCCTCAGCTTCCCGAGTTGCTGGGACTACAGGCGCCCACCACCATGTCTGGCTAATTTTTTTTTTTTTTTTGTATTTTTAGTAGAGATGGGGTTTCCCTGTGTTAGCCAGGATGGTCTCGATCTCCTGACCTTGTGATCTGCCCACCTCAGCCTCCCAAAGTGCTGAGATTACATACCTGGCCTGTTTTAATGTCTTTGTCTGCTAATTTTGACATCTGAGTTAGTTATGGGCCAGTTTCAATTAATCTTTCTGCTCATTATGAATTTTGTTCTTCTTCTATGTTTGCATGTGTATATTTTTTAGTAGATGCCAGACATTGTAAATTTTTGCTTTTTGGGTGCTGGGTAGTTTTGTTTTCTTAAAATATTTTTGATATTTGTTATACTTCAATATTCTTGAGCTTCCCTCTCCAGGATGCAGCTAGGTTACTTGGAAATAGTTTAATCTTTTCAGATTAGTTTAATTCTATTAAAATTTGTTTAGCAGGATCAGAGTAGCACCTAGTCTAGGGCTAATTATTTCCTTCTACCAGGGCAAGACCCTTCTTACTACTCTAGCCAATGCTCCATGGACAATGAGGTTTTCCAGTCTGGTTGGAGGGAATAGGCTCTATTTCTGGCCCTTAGTGAATTAGTCTTCTCTGTAATCCTTTCAGGTTGTTCTTTCCCAGCTGATACGGTTTGGATGTTTTGTCCCCTCCAAATCTCAAGTTGAAATGTGATCCTCAAGTGTGGGGCTGAGTGGAAGGTGTTGGTTTGTTGATTCATAGGGGTGGATACCTCATGAATAGCTTAGTGCCATCACCTTGGTGATGGATGAGTTTTTGCTCTTAGTTCACATGAGAGCTAGTCGTTTAAAAGAGTCTGGCATCTTTCTTGCTATCTATCTCTCTCACCATGTGGTATGCCAGGTCCCCCTTTACCATCCACCATGATTGTAAGCTTCCTGAGGCCTAACCAGAAACTGAGAAGAAGTTGGTGACGTGCTTGTACAGCATGCAGAACTATGAGCAAAACTAACCCTCTCTTTATAAATTACCAAGTTTCAAGTATTCCTTTATAGTAATACAAACAGACTAACACCAGTGTTGGGTAGTTTTTTTTTTTTACATAAATGCAATGAATGCATTCATTACTCTCCTGAATACTCAAGGTAGACTTTCACAGTGCTCTGGGGTTCTTTTTCTGTATCTTCTTCTCTCTGGTCCTCTCTTTTATGAATTCTAGCCCCTGTGGATTTCAAGGACTCTGCACTCTGCATTCTTTTTTTTTTTTTTTTTTTTTTTTTTTTTTTTTTTTTTTTTTTTGAGACGGAGTCTCGCTCTGTCGCCCAGGCTGGAGTGCAGTGACCGGATCTCAGCTCACTGCAAGCTCCGCCTCCCGGGTTTACGCCATTCTCCTGCCTCAGCCTCCCGAGTAGCTGGGACTACAGGCGCCCACCACCTCGCCCGGCTATTTTTTTGTATTTTTTAGTAGAGACGGGGTTTCACCGTGTTAGCCAGGATGGTCTCGATCTCCTGACCTCGTGATCCGCCCGTCTCGGCCTCCCAAAGTCTGGGATTACAGGCTTGAGCCACCGCGCCCGGCCAAAAGGACTACTGCCTCCCCGTCGGGGAATCGAACCCCGGTCTCCCGCGTGACAGGCGGGGATACTCACCACTATACTAACGAGGACGACTGCATTCTTAACTCAGAGAGTTTGCTGGGTTTTGCGTGGGTTGCCCCTCTCTGTGCCCAGGCCTGGAAGGTCTCATAATGCAGTAAACTGGGGGCAATCAAGGGCTTGCCTGCTTTGTTTTCATTTCTCAGGTATCACTGTTTTTCATTGTGTCCTGTTTAGTGTCATGAAAACCTTTGTTTCATATATTTTGTTTGGTTTTTCAGTTGATTCAGGTGAGAGGGTAAATCTACTATTACTCCATCTTGGACAGAAGTACATATTCTTCTATAGGCTTGACATTATTGATGGTAAAAAGTTTAAAAAATAATTCTGGTTGCTGTGTATAGGGGAAGAATAGAAACAGAAGGCCACTGGTCCACGGAGAGAGGATGGACACTAGGAATTGGCTGGTGACAGTGGAGTTAGAGAAAGTAGATGCACTGGGGATGTATTTTGGAAATTGTATCAGCTGGCTTGGGCTGCTATAACAAAATGCCACAGACTGGGTGGCTTAAATAACAAAAATTTATTTCTCACAGTTCTGGAACGTAAGAAGTCCAAGAGGAAAGTGCCAGATGATTCAGTTCTTGGTGAGGATCCTGTTTCTGGTTTGCAGACAACTGCCTTCTTGCTGTATGCTCACGTGGAAGAGAGAGTTTTCTCATGTCTCTTCTTATAATGGCACCAATCCCATCGTGACAGCCCTATACTCTTGACCTCATGCAAACCTAATAATCTCCCAAAGGTCCCACCTCCAAATACTATCACAATGGGGGCTATGTGTTCAACCTAGAAATTTTGGGAGTGTGGATAAAATTCGTTCTATTAAAGAAATACATTTATAAGACTGGCTGTTGGAAGAGTTGGGCAGGAGTGGGAGTAAGGCTTGGTTTGAGGTAAATGAGAAATCAACACTTTCATACCCCACCTTCCTGTTTACCTCTTAGGTCTTGACTTAAAAATACCCAGCAATATGGTATTTCAAGAATGTGCTTCTTAAAACTAAATCACATCGTTCAGATAATATCTCCTTATTGGAAAGTCAGATATTCATAAAGTCTTGATAAATAGTTCAGCCACTTTATGCCTCACACACTCAAATGCATTACATAGTGTATGACTACATAATAAAACCATTGGTCCTTGGGGAAAACATTTACTTTCAAGTCACCTAGAGACTTTCCAAGTTTCTGCTTTTCAAAGATTGTGTCTGAATTATGCAAAACTTCCCCCATTACTTCCAATTTTCAGGGGTCAATATTCTTATTAGGGAAGAAAACACATGGTGTTTGCTGAAAAAGGCTTTGCTATGGATATCTTTATTAAGAATATTGTATTAGATGAATCCGTAGCAGGGTCTTCTTATCACTCTTTTGGTGAACCTAGTCCAGCCAGAAGAGGCATCCCCAAGAGGACCAAGGGACCCTGGTCCTGAGCCAATGATGTTGGACCTGCCACTTGACCCCCAAGGCAGCCAACAAATGGATTTGTAGCAGCCTGAGAAGGGGCCTGGAATCCAAGACAGGCTGGGCTATTGGAGCCTCTATTCACTGAGAATTTTGATCTAAGAAATACTTGAGCAGGCTGAAGTTGTGAGAAATGTGGAGTGGTCTTGACACAATCGGTGAAAGTTATGCTTGTTAGTGCACATAGAAGTCACTTGAGATGCTTATTTAACATGCCAGTTCCTAGAACTCAGCCCCAGAGATGCAGATTCCATTGTTCTGGCATGGGGCTCAGGCACTGGTACAGTGTTTTAAACCAGTCATTTTACGCATCTGGTCCAAGACTACATTTTTGGCCTTTAAAAAAATTAATGTTGTCTCCTATAATCTCATTTGTTAACTTATTTTCAAGGCTGAGCACACTGGCTCATGCCTGTAATCTTAGCACTTTGGGAGGCTGAGGCAGGAGGATCGCCTGTGGCCAGGAGTTCAAGACCAGCCTGGGCAACATAGCAAGCTCCCATCTCTACAAAAAAATAAAAATAAAATAACGTGGTGCTGCATGCCTGTAGTCCCAGCTACTTGGGAAGGTGAGGTGGGAGGATTGCTTGAGCCCAGGAATTTGAAGCTGCAGTGAGCTAGGATCAAGGTACTGCATCTGAGCCTGGGCAGTATAGTGAGACACTCTCTCGTATATATATATGTGGGGGGGGGGGGAGAGAGAGAGAGAGAGAGAGAGAGAGAGAGAATGCAAGAATAAGAACTTCTAAATACTTTTAAACCAGATGCACCAACTGTAAACATTTTGCCACATTTGCTTCTCTCTATCTCATTATACACACACACACAGACACACAGACACACACACACACCCCATATACTTTTTTCCTAAACTATCTGAAAGTAGTTTGCACATATCAAGTCCCTTTATTCCTAAATCCTCTAGTATATATTTCCTGAGAATAAGGCTAAGGCTATTCTCTTACACAATCAAAATATGGTGATCAAATTCAGGAAATTTAACAATACTATTGTCTAATCTTCAGTCTGATATCACCAGTTACCCTGATAATTTCCTTTCTATAGCTCAGGGCCCTATCTAGAGAGGAGGGAGACTCAAACTCCCTGAAAACAGCTGATTCACAGAGACTCAAGGCAGACACTCAAGGGCAAGGACCTCCTGCTACATAGACCTGGGGCCTCCTTGGATTGAGGGCCAGCATCTCCAAGACTGGCCTTTGGGATGTTTCTATTCCTACTGATGCCCCACTGAGGTTCTTGGATTCCCCTATATATCCACCTTATTATTTCCATAGCACATTCTCCCCCGTCTCCATTGCTTAAGGCAAGCACACAAGTCTTTATTATTTGCAACTGAGAGTAGGAAAGGAAAGAGAAAATAAATGGAGAGGAAGAGAATGGGAGAAGTAAGTAGTGAAGCAGCAAACCAAGCTATTTTGCCCTTATAAACCTAGAAATTGCTAGATGACCTTGGACAAGTTACGTAACATTTACAAGCATCAGAACCAATATCAAAATAAAACTGGCTCTTACTGTGTCCTAAGGGTGGGACAATGGTTTTAAGAACTGAACCTTGGAAGCTGTTATGATTGGCAAATGAAAGGATAGGGAAAAGTCTACAGATAAGATTCAGTACTTAAGAATGTCCTACTTTGTCATACCCATATATCTACCTTCATGTGGATATTTGCGCAAGTGTTACTTTTATTTTATTTTTTAAGAGTGGGTGAAAGGAGGAACTCAGTGCATATGACATTGGTAGGGCTGAAATAAAAAACCCCGATTTAGAAATCTGATACAAAAGCAAAGTCATCGTTTTCAAATCAAAACTTGGCTCTGCTTCATTGGCTTGCCTCGTGCTTCTGCACAGGCTTTCGGGGGAGGCTCCCAGGCACATGTGCCTAGAGGCCATCCTGCTAAGTGTGCACATTGGAGCTGTAAGGGCAAGGGTGGCTGCTACCTCACACTGGCTCTGAGAAATATCCAGAGAATGACTCCTTGGCATGAAGTCCAAACATCTTACGTGGTGATCTGGTCCCACTTCAGCCCATCCTCCATCCAGTCACATTCTACCTCTGTAGCTCCTCCACCTCTCAAGGGCCATCCTACTTGCTGTTTTCTCTGCTTGAAAATATATTTTTTCCGGTCTTTGCATTCTTAAATCCTACTTCCGTTTCTGTGCTCAGCTTTGAAACAACTTCGTAAGTTTCCAGGGAAACCCAAACTTGGGGTAGGTGCTCCTACATGAAATCCCAATATCCCATGAATTCTCCTCTCTGAGCATTGGCCATTCACCTTCCTGGACTCCCAAGTCAATTTTATGGTCTGTGAGATCAAGGACTGTGTTTTCTTCACTGTTGTATTTCTGGCTTATAACACAGCAGTTGATGCACAATAGGTGCTCGATAAATATTTACTGAATGAATGAAAGAGAAGCAGGCTCAGGGCTTCTGACAGGTTGCGAATTAAAAATAAAAGAGTAAACTGTGTTTGGTAACATGACACAAACCCACTTGTACCCCCATTTCCACCTCCAACTGTCAGGGTAAGCTCGGAATTTTTGCATTAACTAGAAGTCTGGAGTTGGTCTTTAACTCTTCCTCACCTTCTCTAGTTAAACATCCAACTGGTCACCAAACCCTAGATAGTCCACATCCTAGGGTAACTCAGGTTCTTTCTCATTTCCATTCTCACTTTGGTTGCCCTCCTCACTTCCTTGTTGGGTCAAGAAATTCCATTGTTCCTCAACCTTCAGTATCTACTTTGTTCTAAAAGCTCCTCATCACAGGATTTGAAACTTTACCAAGATTGCCCCACTGGTCTCCCATGATGGAGGTACCCATTCCGGGTTCTTGGTCGTTCCTCTGACATATTTACTGTGGCATTCTCTTGATTCATGTTGCTTCCTTAGCAAGGAAGTCCTGTTTTCCCTTCTTTCCATGCCCCTGCCCCCCACCCCCACCTATTGAAGTTCTACTTATCTTTCAAGGCTTAGCTCAGATTCCTTTTCTAAACATCTTAATTCTCTGAATCTATTTTGTTCCTGTTTTCAGATAGCATGTTTATATAGGGAGGAATGGTGAGTTATCAAAAATGAAGAGCTTCCTGATTTTGAGAAAGGAAGTAGAGTTCAAATAGAGGACAATACCTGTCATAACATTGGCCCACACTTGTCATACTTGTTCCCGTTTACTAAGAACCAGGGATTAGCATTTCACCTGCTTTATCTCTTTTATTCTTCATAATAGCTCTATGGGGGTGGGAAGAGTAGGCTCTTTGAATATCCTTATTTTGAGGATAAAGAAACAGAGGTGCCGGGCATGGTGGCTCACACACAGCACTTGGGAGGCCGAGGCAGGCGGATCAATCAAAGTCAGCAGTTCGAGACCAGCCTGACCAATATGGAGAGACCCTGTCTCTACCGAAAATACAAAATTAGCTGGGCGTGGTATCAGGCGCATGTAATCCCAGCTACTTGGGAGGCTGAGGCAGGAGAATTGCTTGAACCCTGGAGGCAGAGGTTGAGCTGAGATCGTGCCGTTGCACTCCAGCCTGGGCAACAAGAGCAAAAGTCTGTCTCAAAAAGAAAAAAAAAAAAAAGCAAAAAACAAAACAAACTACAACAACAAAAAAACAGGTGATCTGATTTTCCCACAGTCACACTGTAAGGAAGTGGTGGATCTTTGGTACACCTTGAATCAACTCCCTCCAGAGTTGGAGATGGTAACTTCTGTGCCCTCCTAAAGGAAGGAGCCAGGTCTCTGGCATGGCTACTGTATGCAGTATGTCATTTTGCACGTAATAAATGCTCCACTGGTGTTTTAAATAAATGCATACTTTCTAATTGGTATTGACAGAGTATGATCTTTCATTATCTTCTATTATTAATATTGATAACAACATGGTACATAAATGTGGCCCCTTTGTTTATTGAAATAGAAACTCTGCACATGAATGATGAGAAAAATTAAACAGTACAAGAGTGTATAGAATGAAAATAAAGTTTCATTCCCTTTTATTCAAGCTGCCTAATCTAAGCCCCAGGGGCAACTGCTGGAAACAGTTTCTTGTTTATCCTTCCAGAAAAATTTCATGTATAAATCAGCATACGTGAATATAGATTACTTTGAAAAAAACCCAAATGAGAGCCTACTATACATTGCTCTGCATCTTGCTTTTTTTCATTTAGAAATGGTTTCTGGAGAATGTTTCATTTTTGTGCATACAGATCTGCCACATTCACTTTAGTATTGTACAGAATGGATATGCTGTGATTGATTTAATGACAACTGTGTTGATGGATGTTTAGATTATTTCTCCTAATTTGAACTTATGAAAATGCTAGAGTATTAGCACTCTTGCATATACTTCTTTGCTCTCATGGTAAGTGATCTGTATCCTCTTGCGTATAAATGTGGACTCTTGTGAGGTAGCTCTGGGAAACTGCTCTTTTTTAAAAAAAAGTAGAGCGTGGAGGTTTTTAGAAATTTTTTTTGAACAAAGCATTGGAGGGAGGAGGTCAAAATCTTGCACATTTTCAGAACAGAGTCAGATTGGGAGGTTATAAATATGGAAAGATTATGGTGCTTTCTCCCATAAGCAAAACCCATAAATTTAGTATAAGGAAATTTTAAAACATCAGTTGTTTCCCCTCAGGAAACCACCTTGGTATTTTTGTTGAAGTCCTTATTGCTTTTGAAACATTACTTTTTGGCATCCCTGCTTTTCTGGGAGCCTCAGCACAGGCTTACCCTGTCTCCTGCACCAAATGCAAGGGAGAAATGAAGCAGTGCAAAGAACAGTGGGTCCCAGGCCCTGGAACTAGCCAGGGTCAGTGCTCGGAAAGGAACTGAGTATGAATTCACAGCCCTTGTCCCAAATGCTGACTCTACTGAGACTCACAGAAATGTCATGCAACTGTCAGAAACTAATGCGGTCTCGACACACGTACCCCAAACCTGGGCAACAACCCATAAATACATGTAGCATTTTTTTTTTTTTTTTTTTTCTGAGACAGGGTCTCATTCCATCACCCAGTCTAGAGTGCAGTGGCTCACTCAGTCTGGACCTCCTGGGCTCAGGTGATCCTCCCGCCTCAGTCTCCCTAGTAGCTGGGACTACAGGTGCACACCACTAAGCCTGGCTAATTTTTAATTTTTTTGTAGTGACAGCATCTCCCTATGTTGCTGAGGTTGGTCTCGAATTTCTAGGCTCAGGCAATCCTCCCACCTTGGCCTCCCAGAGTGCTGAGATTACAGATAGGAGCCATAATGCCTGCCATATAGCCTTAATTCCTCACTTTTATTTCACAAGTGCAAACAGGCAGTGTCAAGAGACTTAGAAGCCTGCTCTGGGTCAATAGCATGTTAAATGTCAGCCGCCCCCTGCCCCAGAAGGATACATAACTAGAGATGGAACTGCGATTTACAATGTTCTAATAGGATATGTGGAGAGTAACAGTAAATGGGTCTCGGGGGCCTAATGTAGGCTGACACTGTTCATCACTCACACACTCTGATGGCCACATTAGTAGCCTGGAGGATGACCTTCAGCTGCCTCTTAGATACTATTTCAAGCCTCACAATGATATTACTTGTGTCCTCTTGACATGGCTGCAAAAGCTTCCAGCCACTGCACTGATCAAGGTACTTATCTGAGTTGGCAACACTTCCTGTTGAAAGAACCTTTAAATCAAGACTCTCCAGAGGAGGTGGCAGCCTTGGTGGCTGTTGTGAGTCCTTAGGGACAATGAAACTCCTGGAAGTCAGAACAGAAAAGTAAACACTGCATGTTCTCACTCATAAGTGGGAGTTGAACAATGACAAACACGTGGACACAGGGAGGGGACCATCACACACCGGGGCCAACTGGGGGATTGGGAGCGAGGGGAGGGAGAGAATTGGGACAAATAGCTAATGCATGCGGGGCTTAAAACCTAGATGACAGGTTGACAGGTGCAGCAAACCAGCATGGCACACGTATACCCATGTAACAAACCTACATGTTCTGCACTTGTATCCCGGAACTTAAAGTAAAATTTAAAAAAAGAAAAAAAAAAAACACCAAAAAGAAACTCCTGGAAGTTTCATGGTCTTTATATGCATACAAACCTCCTATTTATTTTTCCTTCATTCTGATTGAAGTGCAGGTGGTGTGGTATGTGCTTGAGGGTAAGCTCAGAAAGGAGGAAGATCTGGATTTAAATCTTGGCTTCATGACACACTGCAGTGTGACCTGGAGTGAGTTACTTAAATCTCAATGCATCATCAGCCTGGAGCAGGCTCCTGATTCTCTCCATGCTCCACGCATGTTCACGTGAAAATAAAAGTGAAGAATGTTGACTATCATGTATTCGTGGCTTTCTAGGATTTTACTTGCTTTAGAAAGGCCCCTGGACTGGGTGGAACTTGAGTTACAGTTTGATTGCTGGGAGCATGGCTCTGGAATTAGGCTGCCTATGCTTTATCCATGCTTTGGATTCTTCCACCTCCCAGTGTGACCTTAGACAAACCACTTAAACATAATTATTCTTATATTTAGTTTTTAGACAGGGCATTGCTCTGTCACCCATGCTGGAGTGAAGTGGTCTGATAATGGCTTACTGCAGCCTCTATCTCCCCAGCTCAAGCGATCTCTTCTGCCTCAGCCTTCTGAGTATCTGGGACTACAGGTGCTCGCCACCATGCTCGGCTAATTAAAAAATTTTTTTTGTAGAGAAGAGGTCTCTCCATGTTGCTCAGCCTGGTCTCAGACTCCTGGACTCAAATCTTTCTGCCTCGGCTGTCCAAAGTGCTGGGATTATAGGAATGAGCCAGTGCTCCCAGCAATAGAGATAATTTAATTTAATTTTTAACAATTATTATTTTTTGAGATGGAGTTCCACTCTGTTGCCCAGGCTGCAGTGCAGTGGTGCAATCTTGGATTACTGCAACCTCCACCTCCTGGGTTCAAGCGATTCTCCTGCCTCAGCTTCCCAAGTAGCTGGGATTAGAGATGGGGTTTAGCCATGTAGACCAGACTGGTCTCAAACTCCTGATCTTAGGTGATCCACCCACCTTGGCCTCCCAAAGTGCTGGGATATAATTTGTACATAAATAAGTTAATAATTGACCTTTGATCATCTAATCCCATTCCTTGAGAAAATCAGTGTTGTATGTCTTTTCATTACCTTTCTCTATGTTCAAAAATGAGTATATGAAACAAACACATCTACATTTTATTCTTACAACTAAGAAACAAACAAGAAATTGGATTATGTTATGTTCATTGGTCTACAACTTGCTTTCCCTCAAGCTTAACAGAACACCATGGCCATTCTGCAGGCCAAGCCAGTAAGTCTAACATTTGTTATTATTATTATTTTTTAATAGCAAAAGCATCCACTATATTGATGTGTCATAGTTTACTTAACAGCCCTTCACTTAGAGCACATTTAGGGTTGTTTCCAATGTCTGTGTGTGTGCAAGTGCACATCCCTTCTGATGGTGCTGCCATGAACATCTTTATTCATAATATTAACAATAGGTCTTCCCTACTGCTCTCAAAGACTCCACCTCAGTTATCATGGGAGTCCTGTGGAGCTAGGGGCAGGCAGTTAACCTTCTTCCCATTTGTGAAGTGTTGTAGTGGGCCATATGAAGAGCTAGGCTTTAGTCTAGCTCGGCCACTAACCACCTTGTTGTGTATGTAGCTTTGGGCAAATCCCTTCCTCTCTCTGGGTCTCTGTCTTTCTGTCTGTCAATGGGAGAATTGGACAGGGTGATCCCAAAGGGTCTTTCCATTTCTGCCATCTTCATGGGACTGCAAGTTCCATGAGAAGAGTTCCATTGTTTTGTTCAATGCTGTTTCCTGAGTATGAATCACATAGTAGACCCTTGATGAATATTTGTTGAACACACGCATGAATGAATTCTTTGTCTCATTTAAGGTCATGTAGCTGGGTCACAGCAGATCTGTGTGAGCCCCTGTTTTTTCCCTCTATATCACGCTGCCTCCCACCTCTTAAATATCTTTGCTCTTGACCTTTGCATCTCGTAACCACATGGTCGTTTTTGCTCATCTACTGATACTCATGTGATGTGTGATTCACTGTCAATGTGTCTTTTACATATTAGGGCAGGGATCTAATCTTAGCGCCACCATTTACTACCTGTCTGGCCTTGAGCAAGTTTCCTGACCCTGGTTTTTCCTCTATAAATTGGAATGGAAGTTCAGTACTCATCATGCAGATGTGCTTTGAGGTAAATTATCTAAGAGAATAGATATGAACTGCCCAGCAAAGTGCCTGGTGGATAGTGGGTGCTCAGTAAATAGTTGTGGCTGTGGTTGAGCAGGCATAGCACAAATGACGGGCAATTCGACAAGTGCATATTGGTATCTGTCAGATGTGAGACTCTGGCGGAAGTTTTGGGGTGATTGAAAGCTGTGTGATTAATGTGCTCCATCCTTCTGGTAGCTCATCACAAAGTCCCAGAAACATTTATTTTGTAGTGGAGTTTCATCAAAATGCGTAAATATATTGTTACAAATCATATTTCTTGCCTTCCCCTCCTGGGTAGTTACTGGATTAAAACACACACACACACACACACACACACTCTCTCTCTCTCTCGCTCTCTCTCTCTCTCTCTCTCTCCCCACAGAGTTTTATGCATTTGACTTAGTTTCTACGTTTTTCTTATTCCAGATGCCTGAACCATTTTCCATGCCATGTGGTTGGTTTTGGAGGGTACCTTAGAAATTGGGGTGGGGGTTTGAAATAGTTGAAGTAGGAAACAGTGAGGGCAGCTGAAGGTTTATTTGCTTCCATTTTCTTCAGAGAAAATCAAAGGAAGTGTGAGACTCAAGGCTTCATAAAATTCTATTGATGCAGAGGATGCCTGGAATGTAGTCAGGGTCCAGAGAAAGAAATGCAAAGGATTACTTATCTGAGACAAGTGGATCAATTAGGGATTCTTATTTGTAAATTACAAAAGACCAAACTTAACTGGCTTAAATAGCAGATTATTGTTTTATATAGCTGAGATGTTTAGCAGGCGATTTGACCTCAGGTGAGGCCAGATCAAGGGACTTCTGTGATATCAACAAGAGCTTTCTTTAGTATTGGCTTTATTTTCAACTCTTACCTGGAGATCTCTGGTAGCTCCAGACTCCCCCTTATGGTAGCCAAAAGGCTATGGTAGCTGCAGGCTCTATATTCTTCTTTTTTTAAAAAATTATTTATTGGCCGGGCACAGTGGCTCATGCCTGTAATCCCAGCACTTTGGGAGGCCAAGGCAGGTGGATCACGCTGTCAGGAGATGGAGACCATCCTGGCTAACATGGTGAAAGTTTCTACTGGCTAAGTATGTTTCTACTAAAAATACAAAACAAAACAAAACAAAACAAATTAGCTGGGTGTGGTGGCAGGTGCCTGTAGTCCCAGCTGCTGGGGAGGCTGAGGCAGGAGAATGGCATGAACCTGGGAGGCGGAGCTTGCAGTGAGCTGAGATCACGCCACTGCACTCCAGCCTGGGTGACAGAGCGAGACTCCAGCTCAAAAAAAAAAAAATTATTTATTTAGAGACAAGGTCTTGCTATGTTGCCCAGGCAGGACTCAAACCCCTGGGCTCAGGCAACCCTCCTGCCTCAGCCCCTGAGATGCTCAGATTACAGGCTTAATCCTAGTGAGGCCCCATCTTCATATTCAACACTATCCAGGGGAGGAGACAGGGTCTCTTCTGGAGACTCTTCACAAGCCTCTGATTATTTCCGTCTTATTGGCCTGAATTGGGTCATGGGTCCTTTTCTGAAACAATCATCATTGTTTGGAAGAATGGTTTGGCCAGTGATCCTTAATTTTTTTGGCACAAGGGACTAGTTTTGTGGAAGACAATTTTTCCATGGACTGGGGCAGAGGGATGGTTTCTGGGTGATTCAAGTGTATTACATTTATTGTGTACTTTATTTCTATTATTATTACATTGTTATATATAGTGAAATAATTATGCAACTCACCATAATGTAGAATCAGGGGGAACTCTGAGCTTGTTTTCCTGCAACTAGACGGTCCCATCTGGGGGTGAAGGAAGACAGTGACAGATTATCAGGCATTAGATTCTCGTAAGGAGCATGCAACCTAGATCTCCTGCATGTGCAGTTCACAATAGGGTTCGTGCTTCTGTGAGAATCTAATGCCGCTGCTGATCTGACAGGAGGTGGCACTCAGGCAGTAATAGGAGCAATGACGAGCAGTTGTAAATACAGGTGAAACTTGGCTCACTTGTTCTCTGCTCACTTCCTGCTGTGTGACCTGGTTCCTAACAGGCTATAGATCTGTGCTGGTCTGTGGCCTAGGGGTTAAATCTGGAATAGTATTAGGAAGGGAAATGGATGCTAGGCAGCCAGTACATAATAACTGTCCACCAGAATAATCAACTGTTTATTTATGGAGTACCTCCTACACATCAGAATGGCTCTAAACATTTTACATGCAGCCACTCATTTAATCCTAATAAAAGCCCTGTGAGGTACCAATATTTTTTTCTTTTTCTTTTTCTTTTTTTTTGTGGTGGAGTCTTACTCTGTTGCCCAGGCTGGAGTGCAGTGGTGTGATCTTGGCTCACTGCAACCTCTGCCTCCTGGGTCAAGCGATTCTCCTGCCTCAGTCTCTCGAGTAGCTGGGATTGCAGGCATCTGCCATCATGCCCAGCTAATTTTTCTATTTTTAGTAGAGATGGAGTTTCACCATGTTGGCCAGGCTAGTCTTGAACTTCTGACCTCAACTGATCCAACTGCCTCAGCCTCCCAAAGTGCTGGGATTACAGGCATGAGCCACTGTCCCTGGCCTCCAATATTTTTTCTATTCCCAAGCTGAGGCGACAGAGGCAGACAGAGACCAAGTAGGTGGCTCATTTGGTAAGGGGAAGTGAAGGGATGGCGGCCAAGCAGTCTGTATCCTCCAACCCTCTGGTCACAACACTGTGCCATGGTTTTTACCAGACTCAGGCTGGGAACTACAAAAAGTTCTGCTCTACATAATCATTTCCCTAATACTGTCTGCTGTAATTAGGGACGCGTTTGAAAGAAGATGATGTTCCCATATTGTCCTAGATCACTGTCCTTGGTTGAAAACTTTTGGGTAGTTTTTTTTTTTTTAAATACTTTCATGCTTTTAGAATGCGTGAGAAAGACAACCTCTTTTTGCCTCAAATTACCCTTAAATTGCGCTTATCTCTGCTCTATAAATACTTACTATCTGTTGGTGCATTGGATCTATGTTTCTAGTCTTTTGTCTGTAATCTTTTACTAGCAGCATGGCTAGTGTTGTTTTTCCTCACCCAGAGGTTTTGAAGAGGCAGAGTAGAAAGGCTTGTAGAGGGGGAAGCAGGTTGCGGGGAAGATATCTATGAAACCCTGCTTTCTGATCTCCTTCCCTTCCCTTATATTTCCTCCTACTTCTCTTCTTCCTTTATCTATCTTTAAAACTAACAATTTCCCCCTTTTTATAAAAGTTTAATATGGTTAATTTTTTTTTTGAGATGGAGTCTTGCTCTGTTGCCCAGGCTGGAATGTCGTGGCATGATCTTGGCTCACTACAACCTCTGCCTCCTGAGTTCAAGTGATTCTCCCGCCTCAACCTCCCGAGTAGCTGGGAATACAGGCGCGTGCCACCACACCCAGCTAATTTTTGTATTTTTAGTAGAGACGTGGTTTTGCCATGTTGACCAGGCTGGTCTTGAACTCCTGACTTTGAGTGATCTGCCTGCCTCGGCCTTCCAAAGGGCTGGGATTACAGGTGGGAGCCACTGCACCTGGCCTTAATTTTTTTTTTTTTTTAAAAATGTGGAAAGCACAGATGAGAAAAGGTAAGAAAGATCTCACATAGTCCCATCTTCCTCTTATCGTTTTGGTGTGCTGCTTTGCTTTTTGCACAGATACTAGATGACAACAACAAGAATTTTATAGCATTATTTTCCCTTTTAAAAAACAGCTAGAAGGTTTAAAAAAGTTAAGTATTCTTTAGCATCATCATTTACAATAGAGTAAATGTGCTTATTTTGTAGATGTGCCATAATGTAACCAATTCCCAGTTTGGGACAATTAAATTTGTTGCTAATATTTTGATGTTAAAACAGCTTTACTCATGAACATTTTTTGTCTAAATCCTTGCCAACATTATCGGTGACTTCCTTAGTTTGCTGGGTAAGGATGTGCTCCCTTTGGTAAGTCATGCCTGCCTTTCCTCTGTTCACCGTCCAGATATGGCAGTCTGCAACGTTAGTATGCTCAGCAACTCATGGTGCCCGTGTGTGCCATCATCAGTACTCCAGCCCTTGTGGACTTCTGAAGGAGAGGATGCTGTGCTTCTCTTATAGGCCCAGTTCATTTTTTTCCACCTCTAGCTATGCAGAGATTTCCCATTTACACATTTTCAGTTTCAGGAGCAGACTCTCAGGATGCAGAAACACAGCTGGTATCATTATTGTTTTTCTGCATATTGATATTGGCAGTGTAATGTCATCCCTTTCCCTCACGCAATGCTTTAGACAGCGCTCTGGATGTCCAGCTTGGGAAAAGGCCACATGAGACATACAACAAAGATATTTAGTAGGTGATCTCTTTGCTCTGTCATTTCCTGGGGCTGCTATGGATCATGTATTATGTTTGGCACTTTACTGGCTTTTAAAATAAATGTAATCTTTAATGCAACCTGTCAGGTATATGTTTCTGATTTTATTAGAAGAATGGCTTAGAGAGGTTAAGTTAGTTTTTCTCAGCAAGAGTCTAAAGCCCAGCTTTTTGATGATTTCTTGTTGCCTTTACAGGTATTTAAACTGATCAGAGAGACAAGTTCTGCACAAATGAAAATTTAAAAACACTGTGTAAGGCATCTCTGCCAGACAGGCTTGTGCTCTGATGAAAGGAGGGAGAAAGTGTGGGCTGTGGCAGCCAGGAGGGTGTCTAATGATTATTATGCTTGGTATGCAGCACCTTCATGGGCCAAAGGGCGTTTCGTTACATGAGAGTTTTCTTTGGATAGAGGAAGTCCAGCAGGTTCACTTGAACCTGCAGAGACAAGGGAGAGCGGCATCCCGAGTCTGAACCCCAGCTGAACTGCAAGCCAGCTGATCAAGTACCGGCTCTAATCCTTACACCCAGCAGCGGCTGTCTATTTGGGGAATTTCCTGGGTTTAAGAACCCCAAGCATCTCAGCTACCAAGTGGGTTGGAAACACAAAGGTTGTCGTGACACTTGGGGGTATTTTTTTTTATAGTTGTATATGTCACAATTTCCTACTACCAGATCAAAGAGTCTGAGGGCCAAAGAATTCAGGTGGAGACTTCCCCACAGTACTCAGGGCATACTTGAGGGTCATCTTTCCAGTCTATATTTTTGTACTTTTGAGCCCACACTGTGACATTTAAGGTGAACAACAGCAAGATTCTCAAGTCCCCTGTATGTGCAACGTAAACCACGGAGCAAAAGCATCCCTTCTACATGCGACCAGGTAAAACATAAGGGACTCTAGACACTGTGTGTCTGTGCTTCTCCAGGGCTCATGAAAAAAATTGGCTCCAAAATTCAAAAGGAAAACACAAAATTAAAGTGAATAAATGTTTAATTTAATGCTTCCTCAAGATAACATCATAACATTGAGTTGATTTATCAGCTTTAGCTCATATATCAACATCACCACGGAATTATGCAAATTGAGGACATGGTTCTGATATATGCATGTTTCAGTTAACCCAGTACAGTAATCCTTTGGTATCCAAGGGAGATTGTTGCAGGACCCTGTCATGGATACCAAAGTTTATGGATGCTCAAGTCCCTTATATAAACGGTGTAGTACTGTGCTGTGCAGAATTGAGGACAGCCTGTATGGGTGCATTTTGAAATATCTAATTCAATGGTAGAGACGGGGAGGGAGTGAGGCGTTCAAAAGGAAGAGTGATGCTGCTTGGAATTAAAGTAAAAACAATGCAGGCCTCAAAAAGTCTTCATAACAACAGTGAAGATTGCTTCCTGAGAGTAGACAACAGCTCCAACCCAGTAATTCAGTTAATTTTTGCATTTATGAGAAATTTAGAATGTAGCATTCTTAATTAAAAATTCTTATTAAAAAATAAGAAAGGTAGCATAACATTTAGTTGGATTGGGACTCCAAACCGGGTAAGACAGTGCTCTTGTCAACAAAGATTCACACATTCCTCTCTTTCCAGCATCTTTTTTTTTTGAGATGGAGTCTCGTTCTGGTCACCCAGGCTGGAGTACAGTGACGCGGTCTCGGCTCACTGCAGCCTCCGCCTCCTGGGTTCAAGCGATTCTCCTGCCTCAGCCTCCCGAATAGCTGGGATTGCAGGCACCCACCACCACACCCGGCTAATTTTTTTATTTTTTAATAGAGACGGGATTTCACCATGTTGGCCAGGCTGATCTCGAACTCCTGACCTCAGGTGATCCGCCCGCCTCGGCCTCCTAAAGTGCTGGGATTACAGGCATGAGCCACCGTGCCAGGCCTTCTTCACTGACTTTTAACTCTAGGAATTTATTTAATTTCTTTGAGTGTCTGTCTGCTGGATTTTTGTCTGTGAAATGGAGACGAATACCCATCTTATAAGCATTAAATGAGATAATGTAATATAAGTTCTAGAAATGATGCTTAAGCTCTTCTCCATCTTCCCCCCCCAACAAAATGAAACAAAAATGATACGTATTATGGTTATAGAAGGATGAGGCTGAATTCATATATCATCCCAGAAAACCTGCCTCAAGATTTTAGAGTTTATTCCTCCCGAGGCAAAAGGCAGCGGATGGAGGTGCTTACAGCTGGCAGCATATAGCTATTTAAATTCTGGCTCCAAGCATCCGCTTTCCTGTTTCTGGAAAATGATACTAATGACCCCCAGGTGTCATAAAGGAGCCCTTAGGAATGCCGAAGTCGAGTTAATTGACTGGAACGGGATAATGTACTTGTTAGCAGAAACCAGCCAGGGCTGAGTTCCTTCTGTTTATTCCATTCGAGTCTAGCCCCAGTTAATGGATCCAGATAATTTTGGATTTCTTTAAACAGAATTGTCGCTAACGTTATGCAGCTTTTAACCTTTTACAAAAACTTCACAAACAGGTTGCTTACTCCTTAATACAACATGGGATGTGTGAAGAGTGCCCTTAACTCTTCTGGTCACCCTTATGCTTCCTCCCTTCAATCCATCCACCCCTTTTCAGCAGATGCTGGAGTGCCTGAAGGTATGCTCAGAGCCCACTCAGATGCCTGGGTCCACCCCACACTCCCAGGGAGCTCCCTTCTAATGGGAGGGAATCTCACACAAGGAAAGAGTTTTGATGTGGACCCCTTGAGAGGCAGAGTAATGCAGTGTACCAGGTTCAGAGATGTGGGGACAGGAAACCTCAATTCAAATCCTGGCTCTGACATTTTCTAGCTATGTGAACTCTGGCAAGTTTTGACTCTCTTGGAACCTCGGTTTCCTCATTTCTAATCTAAGAATAATAATAGTATCTGCTTTTTAGGGTTCTTAGGAGGATTAAATAAGAACATGTTTGTATGAACAGTGTCTGGTGTATAATAAGTGCTCAATAAATATTTGCTTTTAAAAACGTTATCTATAGTAGATGTTCAAACAAACCCTTTGGGAACTCAGCAAGATAAGCAACAAAAACTCTCAGGGGAGGTCAGGAAAGTGACTACATCTGCCTGGAAGCAAAATCCTTCGAGCTGATCTTTTCCCGTCCATGAGCACATGACCAAGGAAAGGAAGCTATATTTTTCTTGACTGCGAATTTGAATTTGCAGTTGCACGTTCCAAAGGCCTTGTGAGTTCTTTCCAGTTTGGGAAAAGGAACAGCTAAGGGCACCCATGGAAACACCTACTAATTGTATGACCTTAGGCAAGTCCCCCTAACCTCACCAAAGATAAAATTCCCCCATCAGTAAAATGGGAATCATAAAATGGAGATAATAATTCGGGCTACCTGCTATGATTGCTGTGGGATTAGGGGAATGATGCAGGTGATACTTTTAGCAGAGTGCCTGGTGCCTAGTAGGTGCCCATTAAAATTTAGCTATGACTGTTCCCTTTAGCTGACACACAGGACTGCCTTGAATGTTCACATTTCCAGAGACAGGTGCTCGGGAAGATTTCTCAGTGTTCCGCCTGCCAGGTCGGTGCTCACTGTAAACTGTCCGTTTACAGTTCAAAGAATCCCTTTGTTCAAAGGGTGAGCAAATCCAGGTCTCGTGTATCTGCAGCAATGAAACAAGGGAGTTTTCTCCCTGATCTTCACCCCAAAGGCAGAGTCTCTCTTTTTAAATGCCTGCACACATGTTATTTATTTATTTTTGGTTAACGTTTAAATTGAGGTTTTGGCTGAAACTCAGCCCGCGCGCACTTGAAAAGCCAACAGGCTCATTGGGCAGCCGACAAAGCTCTCGGGATTTCCCCGCGGGGCTGCGGAGAGTACAGACAGGAAGCCTGGGGACCCAGCGCCTGACCAGAACTTCCTCGGGGGAGGCTGCAGGGGAGCAGGCGCATCCTGCACAGAACGCTCTAGAGCGCCGCAGGCCAAAGCAGCAGCCTGCTCCCGACACGTGCTGCAAGAGGGTCCCGACCTGGGGGTCTGTACCCTGCACGCATGAGGAGGGAGGTGGAGGCTTTCCCCTCAGCCCCCCGGAGAGAAGCTGACCCTGCCAGGCTGGAACCTTCCATTCCGGCCCAGCCTCTTCCTCCCTCGCTGTGCCGAGGAGGGATCTAGAAGGGACTTTCCAGAGAGGGTTAGCGTGCAGGGTGTGGAAATGGAATAAAAGCATATGCAAATAGGTCTTAGCTGCCTTCCTCTACCCCAGCAAATAAGAGTCTTTCTCCAAGACGCTTGACCGCTCTTCCTTCCCTGGATGGCAGCAGCAGGGCCGATTGGAGTGGTAAACCCTGGGCCGGAAGCCATGCCAAAGGGGTGGGCAGGATGGACAGGAGACAGTAGCACAACGAGGAGGGGGAGAACGGAGGCTGAATTGGAAATGATAAAATAAAATGAAATTTTAGGAGCTCGCTGTGAGTATGAGCTGGGAAAAAATAATCATTGCAAGCTGATTTATTATGTACTTACCTTCTGTTTGAGAGGCAGCAGGCTTTTGTACAGTGGATTATTGCAGAGTAAATGGCACATTAAAGATATAATCAAGATGTTTAAGGCATATTGAAATGGCATTAGAATTAAAGTAGGTGAGAGACTTTTGTCATGGTCTAGAAATATAAAAATGTCAGTGACTTGGAGATATTTCCAGTGCTTTAGTAAAGATGCGGCTTCATTTCCAAAGGGGACATATTTTTAACCTTTTGTTATTTTCAGGGTGGGGTGGGATAGAGTGGGGTCAGGAAGTGGTTTAGAATCTCTATGGATGATAAAATAATATGCTTTTAACCCTGGAGTTGTAGACTGTGGTCTCTATTTAGGAAGTCATAAACTTTCTTGCAGTGACAACAGCATGAAAATATTGCACAGTAAATATGGTGCTCTTAGGAGGTTTCAGGGCTGGAGGATTATGGCCATTATTTTTGTTTATTGTGTTCCTATTCTCAATCTCAATTTTGTCTTGTATATTAAGAATTTTTTAAAATTTTTCTAACTTTTTTAAAGAATCTGTTACATACTGAACCTGACTTGTATACTAATTGGCAAACAGTGTCACTTTTCTTTCTTGATGCCTCGATGGGCTTAATTATTGTATTACTGTATTTTTTTGTCATTTGAGACCTTTATATTCAGTGTCCTTTCTTTCTTCCTTTTTTTTTTGAGATGGAGTCTGGCTCTGTCACCCAGGCTGGAGTGCAGTGGTACGATCTCGGCTCCCTGCAACCTCCACCTCCTGGGTCCAAGCGATTCTTGTTCCTCAGCCTCGAGAGTAGCTGGGATTACAGAAGCGTGCCATGACGCTGGCTAATTTTTGTATTTTTAGTAGAGACAGGGTAAACCCTGTCTTGCCATGTTGGCCAGGCTGGTCTCGAACTCCCAACCTCAGGTGATCTTCCCGCTTCGGCCTCCCAAAGTGCAGTGTCCTTTATTTCATTTGTGTGCCCCGGTTCTGCTCTGATTTTGCCCCAAACCCTTCTGAGTATAGCGCTCTGCTGACATTTTATCCCCGTTATTAATAATGGGCTTTTGGACATAACTTTTGGCTTATCTTTATTTGTTTTTGTTATTGTTTTTAAAATCATACTGCTGTCCTTATGCATGGTACTCCTTGGAACAGATAAGCAGCAGTACAAGAAGCTCTTTGAGAGAGAGAAAGTGGACTCTGATGGACTCTGGGGGTCATGCAGGTTGTTTGGAGTTGTTGGACTGTTAGCTTGTGGAGTGGGTGGTGTTTCATCTTCAGGATTCCATGAGGCCAGGCCTGGGATGGGATGAGGAGCTGACTGGATGGCCCCTGGTGATGCATTCCTGCGCCCTCTTCTCATGTCTGAATTCCTAGAGTCCCACTTTCTCCAAAGGCCCTGCGGGAATCAGACACATGCACTGCTTCAGTTGGGTATAGTTTTAGGTTCTCAGTGGAGGCCTTTAGGCTCAACCTGTAGTAAATATTTGTTTTCTCTGGCTGTCAGCAATCTTTAGTCTTGGGTGTGGTCCCTTAAAGCCAGCTTTTGGGCAATTTTTGAATTGCAGTGGGGATTCCTCCTTCCGATTGTTCTACAATCTGGCAAACGTTTCTTATTTTGTTTTGGGCTTCAGTCTTATTTAGTAACAAGAGAAAATCTTCTATTTTCAACAATAACTTACAAATTATTTTTATGACTTACACTTTGTAAAGCATTTTTGTCATTTCATGTAATTCTTTCATAAAATTTGTAAGGTTGGTAGAAACAGTATAATTAGCACATAATGGGAACTTATTAAATATTTGTTAAATGAATGAATTAAATCCATTTCACTGCTGAGAAAATTGAAACTCAAAGAGATCAAGTGATCTATTTAAGGCTCCACTTTCCAATAGGGACTCGCATCTGATTTTTCCCATTCCAGACTGACTCTGATATAATATCTTACGTACTATTTGTTACTCTTTCTCCAAGATCTTGGAAAGATCCTTTGATTCTCTAAGAAAAGATAATAGGACAATGCAAATGCGTGGATACACCATCAAAGGGGTGGCTGAGGGCTGTCTACCTCTTTGTATAGTTCTTTCCTAGGTTCCTGACTCTGCTAAAAACTTATATCCTTAAGGATATGACTATTTAGATACATTCCTTGTTGGAGATAAGAGCACAAGTTCATTGCTGAATCATGGTGTATATATACAAAAAAAAGAGTGTGCAAGTTCATGTTGAAAAAAATGACTATCTTGAATTTTTAATATTTTTTGGAAGTTTGAGCATAAAACTCTGCACATCTCAGGGGAAGTTAATTTCAGAGTTTTGGATGTGGAGCTGAATATTTTCTCTAGGTTTGTCTCTTGGGGTACTGGAGGGAGTCATGCGGTGCCGCCATTTTGGGGTAATCTTAGTGTGTAGCATTCAGTAGTCATCTGGCCTACAATCGTCATTATCAGCTGCCCCCACTGCTGGAGGAAATGTCACCCATATCAGTTCAGACATTAAAATAATAAGAAAAGAGCCAGTTGTTCTAACCAAACCAAGAATTAGGCTTAAGGTCACACCCATGTACCAATAACATCCATCAGCTTGCCAGAGACTTCCTTTAACCGGGGACACCAGGAACAGAGAGAAAGAAGAAAAATTTCCCTGTTAAATCTGAAGCTAATTAGAGAGGGATGCCAAATGGGTGTTCCCCACAAGGGCCTTTCCCTTTGACTTCTGTAACCCGAGATTCAGTTTTGGCTCTGGATTATCTCCCAGAAGAAAGCTGCAAAAACAACTCGGGTTACTTCTTTACTAAACTGATCCTCTTTGCTGCTCCAGTGTGCAATTGTATTGCCACACAGAGAGTCTCAAACCTGTCAGTCTTTTTTGCAGTTGTTTTTGTGTCTCATAGGACTTCCTCAAGTGAAGATTGTAAATATTTATTTTTATATTTACTTTTGAAACATCTATAGTTTTTGTTGCTATCACATTGTTCATTTGCATTTAGGTCCGTCATCCATCTGAAGTATATTTTTGTGTATGATATAAGACAGATCTGATGTTAATGTTTTCCTCTTTAGGTACTAGTTTTTCCCTCTACTTTTTTAAAAAAATAAAATGTTGGAATTAGGATCGTTTTAGATTTATAGAAGCATTGCATAGACAGTACAGAGAGTTCTCGTACACTCCGCTCTCCTGCTTTTTGATTTCTTCCTCTGCTTTGAAAGGATATTTTTACCTGGTCCTAAATTACAGCATGTACACAGATATCTTTCTAGAATCTCATTTTTATTCTATTGGTGATATGCTATTTCTGCTCCAATGTCACATGTTTAATTATTATTTCTAGAGATTTCATAGCTTTTGCTAGGAAACCTGAGCTCTCACAGGACTTTTAAGAGGTCAAATTCAGCCTTCAGGCAAGTGAAATAATATCAACCCTGTAGTTGTTGCTGCTGAGGTAACCGGCCAGGAAGTAACACAGCTGCTACACAGGGAAGGGAGGTGATCACTGGTCACCTGCCTTTTTCTCTGGGCACAAGTCTTGGACACAATAGCAAGGACCAGGCTTTGGAGTAGAGTTTCTTCACCTTAGCGCTATTAACGTTTTGGGACTGAAAGTTCTTTGCTATTGGGGAGTACTGACCTGTGCATTGTAAGACATTTATCAGCATCTCTGGCCTCAACCCACTAGATGTCCCCCAACTCATGACACCTTGAAATGACAGCCAACTCATGGCAATCAAAAATATTTTCAGACACTGCAAATATTCCTAGGAAGGTTAAGCCTCCAGGACCCTCCCCCTGCCCCTCCAGTTGAGAACCACTGCTCTGGAGCCAGCCTGAGTGTTAACCTTGGCTCTACTGTTTAGTAACTGTATGCCTTCATTTTGCCAATGAAAAATAGCCAAATTCTGTAAAATATTTGAAGAGATATATTCTGAGCCAAATTTGAGTGACCATGGCCTGTGACACAGCCCTCAGGAGGTCCTGAGAACATACGCCTAAGGTGGCCCAGGTGCCTATTGGTTTTATACATTTTAGGCAGGCATGAGACATCAATCAAATACATTTAAAAAATACACTGGTTTGGTCCAGAAAGGTGGGACAACTCAGAGTGGGGGCTTCCAGGCTGTAGGTAAATTTAAACATTTTCTGGTTAATGGTTGAGTTTGTCTAAATACCTGGGATCAACAGAAAGTAATGGCTGGATTAAGATGAAGGATTGTGGAACCCAAGTTCTTATTTGCAGAGGAAGCCTTTAAGTACTAGGCTTTACAGAAGATAGGTTGTAAAATTTCTCCTCTCCTTCTCTCCTTCTCTCCCTCTCTCCCTCTCTCCCTCTCTCCCTCTCCCCGTCTCCCCTTCTCCCCCTCTTCCCTTCTCCCCCTCTCCCCTTCTCCCCCTCTTTCCTTCTCCCCCTCTCCCCCTCTCCCCCTCTCCCTCTCCCGAGACAGAGTCCTGCTCTGCTGCCCAGGCTGGAGTGCAGTGGTGTGACCTCGGCTCACTGCAACCTCCACCTCCCAGGTTTAAGCGATTCTCCTGCCTCAGCCTCCGGAGTAGCTGGGACTACAGGTGGGCACCACCACACATGACTCATTTTTGTATTTTTAGCAGAGACAGGGTTTCACCATGTTGACCAGGCTGTTTTCGAACTCCTGACCTTAGATGATCTGCCCGCCTCAGCCTCCAAAAGTGCTAGGATTACAGGCAAGAGCCATGGTGCCCGGCCCATAAGATATTTCTTATCAGACTTACAGCCTGTGTTGATGTTAATGCCAGAGAGGTATAATGAGGCATGTTCGAACCCCACTTCCCATCATGGCCCAAAACAGTCTCTCAGGTTACATTTTAAAAGAGCTTTGGCTGAGGAGGAAGTCCATTCAGATGGTTGGGGTTGGATGGTGGGGCGGGGGGGGCTTCAAATTTTGTTTTTGGTTTACAATTTCCTCCTGTGTAAAATGCTAACAATAATAGTGCCTATTTCCTAGGATGTTCACGAAGGCCAAATGAGCTAATTAATCACACAAAATGCTCAGAACACTCTGGTAGGAAAGACCTGAGCTGAATGTTAACCATTACATTATTTTAAAAAATCCTTTACATTTGATCTCACTCCTGATTATCCCATAGACTTCCCATTTTTCCTACACCTCCATATCTTCTCCACCGTGGAGCAAATATGTTTAAATCACAACAATATGTACCAAAACATTACATGTCTGTGTTAATGAAATGGAACTCTATTTTCAGGGCTCAGTAACTGCTAATTAATCAACTCCCATCATAAACTCTTCTGAGCTGTGTGTGAATTTTATTTGCAGCTGCAGAACAGCAGTTCCAGTTAGTTAACAGGCCTTTAAGTGACAATCCACCTCTTTGGAGCAGGAGAAAGGCCCAGAAATGATTTTCTGAGCAAGGTGGTCATGACAGTGGGGATGATAAAAATCTGGATAAGGAGAAGACTGAGGATTTACTTGATTCATTAACTTGATGGCTTTGGGAACGCCGTGTTCATTTGCCGTTAAAACACACCATCATCTTGCAATTCAGAGGGGGATGGATGAAGACTCGCCTTCTAGCAATTCATGTTACTTAGTCACCCAGAAATTTTGTTTTGTTTTGTTTTGCTTTTTGTAGCAGCAGCTACTGTAAAACCAATACGTTTGTTATTAAGCTTGCCTGAGAGCCTTTCTCCCAGGAATGATTATTTCTAGTGCATAAGAGCTGGTTGAGGATGGCAGGTGTAGGCTATCTCTGCCTTTGTCCTGAAGGCTCAATTCCTTCTTCCAGTGAAACCAGAACTTGGTTTGACGAAGAGAAGGAAGTGCCTTGGACCGAGCGGTGGGGACTGTAGTCAGGCTCATTGGTTTGATGACCTTGGTGATGCTCACTTAATTCACTTAGTCAATACAGCAGAGTGGTTGGAAGCCTGAGTTCTGGAGGCAGCATGATTAAGTTGAAAACCTAGTTTCTTAACTTGCCAGCTCTGTGACCCTGGGAAAGCTGCCAAACCTTTCTGAGCCCAATTTTTCTCATTTATAAAATGAAGTTGATTGTAGTACCAACCTCACAGTTTTATTAGGAATTTTTAGTGAAAGAATTAATTTAGCCTCACACATAATAAGCATTTAATACATCTTAACTACAATGATAACTGTTATTATTCATTTGTGAGCTTTCCATGAGCCAGGCATTGTAAGGATAGAGAGGACACATTCAGGTCAAATAAGACATTTTGGGTTTCTGAAGAGTTTATTCCCTGGAGATTGGAAGGAGAGGATTGTTTCCACAGAGGTAAGCATCTAAGGCTGTGGACGTGGGGAGGGAATTGGAGAAGCTTTTTGGGAGGTGGTGACCTTTATGGAGGGACTTGTCCCCAGAGACTGGTACCTGAGTAACTACAAAGGGAATGGACCCCAGTCATTCCCTTTGTATGGGCAGAGCCCATTCACATAGATACAGAACGTCAAGACCATGGAAACAGGCGTGTGAAACTTAGAATATTCTCCCCAACCCCAAATAGAAAACAGTTACCAAGTTTGAAATGTATAGGCTGGAAGACCAGAGAGAAATGTATTGCCTGTTTCTGCTTAGTGAATCTAGCCCTGAGTTTCTGTGACTTTAGGCATGTTTTATGCTAGGCATCTGATTCCCAGCTGACTGGGGCCCAGAGCCTAGAGGTGCCCAGCACAAGGTGTATGGGTTGCAATTATTTGTTTGGCTATTTGCGGTTAGTAATGTTTCTTTTGCAGGAACTCACCTCATGGTTATAAGGGGAATTTGTTTTACAGAAAGGGCTAGCGAAGTTCAGTACTGGAGGATCACCTTACAGTTCCTTCTTGGCAAAAATCTGTTGACCCCAAAATGCTTCCATGCTTGCTCCAGCTTTCCTCCTAAGGCGGTGCAGAGATCTAAATGAGATAATTATGCAGACTATTTAAAAATTTTTTAAAAAATAAAGTGCTACGTTAGGTACTACATACTTTTTTTTTACAGCCAGCATATAAAGCAATTTGGATGTATCTCCTTTACATCTCTTGAGAATGAACTGAAAGACCAGGATTAATTTAGCTTTGAAAGGGTATTGAATTTGTAAAGTTGTACTAGGTAAGTCTCTCCTAAAAGCCTCGCATATTGAAAACCCATTCCTTTATTCTCACTCTGTATAGCAAGAGCAAAGTGCCACAGTAGTATTTTTTGGGGTGAGAGCTGGCAAAGTCATATTTACAACAACTTTTGGGTTCCTTTATAATTTTCCCTCATATGGTGAGAAAAATACATAAAAGGAAAGGGAGTGAATTCTTGAAAATGGAAGCAAATCGTTTCTCTGTCACAATGCGCTATGACCAAATGAGGTATGGGATTTCTTTTCATAGGGCAAGTTATACATTTGCCCAACAGAGTTACACAATAGGACTGTGTCTTAAAAGAGAATTCAGTTTTTTATTGATCTAATGCAACTACAGTTTTCCTGGGCTGTGCACTGGGGAAATGATAATAATGGATGGAGCAGCCATGCTGACAAATGTAAATGGTCAATGTTTAAAAGACCTTCATATTGCTCTTTTGTTTCCGTGTTTTCTGACTGCAAATCTCATGAAGTTGACAAAATGGCTCATAGCACAAAGTACGTCCTGGTAAATAGGAGGCAACTACTTTGCTGTGTTGCTCTGTCCTGTTCCCCATTCTGGCTGAGGAATGGCTCCGACTGTGCAGTTGAAGTTTATTTTGGCCTGGCTGCTTCAGTAGCACAGGAACAAACTAGTGCCTTATTGGAGATATAGATTCTGAGGAACTGGAGGTTCGAGGGTCTGGGTGACCAGGGACAGGTGGGGGTTGGGGGCAGTAAGGGGGCCAATGGCTTACCATTCAGATCGTCACCACCCTGATATCCAGCTTTCCGTGCAATGCAGTGACTGGGAGCTTGTGGGAGGTCATCTGAAAGATACTGTGGTCTTCCAAAACAGAATATGTCAGTCAGGCAGAGGATGGGAAGATGACTGAGGACGGGAGGGGAACTTTCAGAGGGCAGAGAGAAGGAGTGGTTAATCATAATAAAAGCATAGAACTTGTTATTATAAAATAATTACTCAAGAAGTGTTTTCTAATTGTCTACCAGGTACGATGCACTGCTGTTGTGGGACAGGGTTAAAAGAGGTGGAAAATGTGATATCTGCCTTTGAGAATTTCACAGTCTCACAGGACTTGCACCAGTGGGTGCAAGACCCCACAGGATAGCGTGTTAAATTGCGTGATCGGATGACAGATGTGTGGGATGATTTTTTACCCTCCTCCCAGCTGTTTTCCACACCCAACCAGAATATTTAAAAAATACAACCTGGATGACATTCCTTCCCTGTTTCCTCTGTCTTTAGTTAAGGTCAACTCCATATTTCTCAGCAAGGCCAACATGAATCAGCTCTTGCCTGCCTGGGCCTCCCTCTCCTCATGCCATCCCTGGTCTCGTTATTGACCTCAGTAGAGGGATCTCTCTCCGTCCTCACAAGAGTGCCTGGTCACATCCCATTTGTGACTGTTTAGACATTCCGTTCCCTGTGCCTGGGAGTCCCCTTTACCTGGTCTTCACCAGACCACTCTCTACTTATTCTTCAGGGTTTCTCCTTAAATGTCATTTCTTTCCAACTACCAAGTGCTTCCCAGAATCTTCAGCTTTTCCACCGGTCGCATTTATCACATTTGGACTCACTTGTTTGTGTGATTATCAGTGAGATTTCAGTCTCTCCTGTTTGGTGATCTCCATGGGCCATGCTGGTCTTGTCTGTGCTGCAACCCCAGGATCTGGCACAGGCCTGACACACACAGCAGGTGCTCTCTAAGTCCGTGATGGGTGAATGGATGAGCAAGGCGAGGTTCCACTGGGTCAGTACAGTTGTCCTTTCAAAGCACTTTGTTGCTCGTCCTGGATCTCTTGGTATGTTGAACTTAGCATCCTGTTTGTCTACCCTCACACACTCATAAGCTTCCAGAGGGCAGGGATTGAATCATCATCATCTTTTCATCTCTAGCACCTGGTTCACATAGGAACTTAGTGCAGGTTGTAGGATGAAGGAAAGAATAAACGAATGGAGCGGGCCTTATCTGGATTTTAAAGCTTGCCTGGGGAGGAGGGTGGAGAAAAAGTGAATTCAAGGATCCAAAGTAGCAGTGGGAGCTGGGATGCAAAACAAGAGTAGGGTTTTGTTTTGTTTTAAAGTTGAAAATCTGCATTAGAAAAATACCGGATAGTCACCAGACACAGCATGACAGGATGTACTCATGCTACAAAGATGGGAGGGTTGAGTGGGGGGAGGCTTGGAATTTCCCCAGCTGAACCTTATACCTTGAATGATGTCTGTCTCTCAGAGCTTGCGGCTCTCCTCAGGAGTTTTATCCATTCAACAAATTTTTATCAAGCACCTATTCCATGGGGAAGATATGCCTCCCCTCGAGGAGCATGAAAATTGGCCCTTAAGGGGTGAAAAAAAACTTACTCTCTTTATGTGTAAAGCACAAATATACACATAGTATATGTAGACATGTATCTGTAGTGTTAACACTTCATAGTAGGGGGATTAGGAAAAAAAATGTCTGAAAAGTTTCCTTAGAAGGATGATAATGAAAAAAAGATTGAGAAACGGACCTACTCTGTGCCAGGCATTCTTCTGGTTAAAGTGCCTACTCCCATGAAACTTTCGCTCTTACGAGGCAGAAAGGCAGTAAACAAATAAGTAACTATAACCGTGAACTAATGATAAATTCTGTGAGGTAGAAAAGCAGGCAAGAGGCTGGAACATTTGAGGAATGAGTGGGGCATGTCTGTGGTTCCTTTAGGTAGGGTAGGTGAGGGATGGACTCTGATGAGGTGACGTTTGAGAAGAGTCTGGAAGAAGTAAGAGGTGGACAGTGGAAATATTTTGGGAAAGGCCCTTCCAGGAAGAGGTAATAGCTTGGTGCAATTAAGAACAGCAAGGAGGCCAGGTGGGCAGGAGTGGATGGATGAGGGAAGGATGGTAGAAAAGGAGATTGGAGGTAGAGGCAGGGGCCGGATGACATGGGCCTTGTAGGCCATACTGAGGGGTTTGGGTTTTGTTCTCTGTGTGATGGAAAGCTGCTGGAGAGCTTTATGCAGGGCAGTGACATGATTTGATTTATCTCTCCTTTTTTATTTTTCGAGACGGAGTCCTGCTCTATCTCCCAGGCTGGAGTGCAAAGGCATGATCTCGGCTCACTGCAACCTCCACCTCCCAGGATCAAGCAGTTCTTCTTGCTTCAGCCTCCCGAGTAGCTGGGATTACAGGCACTCGCCATCATGCCCAGCTAATTTTTGTATTTTTGTAGAGACGGGGTTTCACCATGTTGGCCAGGCTGGTCTTGAACTCCTGACCTCAGGTAATCTGCCCGCCTCGCTTTCCCAAAGTGCTGGGATTACAAGCGTGAGCCACCGTGCCTGGCCTCTTTTTTTTTTCCTTTTGTGTGTGTACTTTAAGTTCTGGGATACATGTACAGAAGGCGCAGGTTTGTTACCTAGGTATACATGTGCCATGGTGATTTGCTGCACCCATCAACCTGTCATCTAGGTTTTAAGCCCCACATGCATTAGGTATTTCTCCGAATGCTCTCCCTCCCCTTGCCACCCACCCTCCGACAGGCCCTGGTATGTGATGTTCCCCTCCCTGTGTCCAATGTGTTCTCATTATTCAGCTCCTACTTATGAGTTATCTTTTAATAAGATCTCTCTTTCTGCTATTTGGAGGGTGGACTGCAGAGGCAGGAGTGGAATCAGGAGACCTCGCTGTTGCAGGTCTCCGAGGTGGGAGCTGATGGTGGCTTGGGTGAGGGTAAACAGTTAGATTCTAGGTGTGCTGTGAAGGCAGAGCTTGCCGAACCCGCAGAGGGATTAAAAAAAGCGTCTCCTTTCTACCAGCTGCTGGCCTCTCTTGTGAAGGCCAGGCTGAGTACATAGTTATCTAGCATTCTGCAGTTACCTATTTTTCATCTGTATATCTTGCCACCTTGTCTAGTCTTTGAATTCCTTTCGGGAAGAAACCATTTTTGTTTATGTCTCCAGGAGCCAGACAGTGGGGCCGAATGGTTAAAAGTGTTAGTGGTCTGTGTTAGGTTAATGTTTTAACTGCTTAGCCGCTGCTCTTCTTCCTCCTTCTCTTCTTTTTCCTTCTCCTCCTCCTCTTTTTTAATCAAGTGAGGACGGCAATGGTTTTTTTTTTTTATGGCTTTTGAGAGTGAAGTGAGATTTGCGTGAAAGTGCCTTGTTGGCTGATTGTGATGTCTCACGCCTATAATACCAGCACTTTGGGAGGCCGAGGTGGGTGGATTGCTTGAGCCCAGGAATTTGAGACCAGCCTGGGCTACATGGCAAAACCATCTAAGTTGGAGCACTTTTCCCCTTCCATGTCTTGGTTTTCCTTCATGTGAAAGAGAAGGCGACGCTTACTTAAAAAAGTGGAAACTCTCAAATAATTTACATTGTATTCTAAGTGTAAAAGGTCACGTCGAGGGTGATGGAGAAGCCATTACATGTCTCTTGAGGGAAGTGAGTGTCTCTAGTGAATCATTATGAGTAAACGGATTTGGTGCTGCAGCATGAGCAATACAAAACGTTTATGTAGTAATCACCAAATTGTGTGGATCCAACCAGAATAAAAAAAACGCCTGAGCTTTGGCTTAGGGCCATGACTGAACGGGAGCATGAAGCCTGGCATGGAACAGAAGGAATGAAAGGCATGGATGTAGCACAGCGATAGACATAAATAGATGCAAGTTTAAGCAGAGATGAAAATGCGTGGCTGCCGCTGTTTCCCTCTGCACTCACGGCAGGCTCAGAGCTGGAATTAGAACTCTGGCAGCAGAACTCCCAGAGCCTGTTGTCTAAGTGTTACACTTTGCTTTCTCCAGATATACCCAAATGTTACCCCAGAATCCTTCTACCAGTAGATTAATTCCCCCTGGCTTCATTAAGATAGTGGGGTTCAGGTTTATTTTACAGTTGCTGTTCATTTGTTCACCCACTCATTCATTTGTCCACAATTTAAACACTACTTTTGTGCATCTGCCTTATGCCAGGCACGGTTAGGTGCCAGGGATAAAACAATTGCGAATAAAACGTGAATAAAACAATCTCGGCTTGGGGCTACATTTAGTGGAAGCAACACTTCTTGTTTAGGACTATCAGTGGTGGGAGGACCCAGGGTTTGTGTGATTTGCCACAAACTTAATGGTGCCCTTTTCTGTACTGAACCAGAAAATCTTCTAATTGGTGAAGAAAATCAGCAACAATCTGAAAAAGAAAATATGGCTCCCTACACTTCACCCTGGACTGGAAATTGGGCCGCCTGCCATCATTTTCTGACCAAGCTGATTTAGCTATTTGACCTTGGGCCTCAATTATAACTCATGTTCAAGCAATGGTTTCTCATACATTAGTTTACTTTGCTCCTTCCAATACCTGATGGGTGAGAGAGGACCATTTCTAAGGAGGTCTCTGATGTGTAGAGAGGTTATATGACCTGTCTAGTTCTCACAGCTGGTAGGAGAAAAGCTAGGGCTAAAACCCAGTTCTAACTTCTGTCACCATTTTTTTTTTTGGAGACAGTCTCTGTCACCCAGGCTGGAGTGCAGTGGCATGATCTCAGCTCACTGCAACCTCCACCTCCCAGGTTCAAGCAATCCTCCTGCCTCAGCCTGTTGAGTAGCTGGGACTACAAGTGTGTGCTATCATGCTCAGCTAATTTTTGCATTTTTAGTAGACATGGGGTTTCACCATGTTGGCCAGGCTGGTCTCAAACTCCTGACCTTGTGATCCCCTCACCTTGGCCTCCCTGAGTGCTGGGATTACAGGCATGAGCCACCGTGCCCAGCCTATCACCTTGTTTTTATTATCTCATCATGTTGTCATCTTAATGTTTTTAACTTTTCAGTTTCCCCATCTTTAAAATAAGGAAATTAAACTGTGTGGTTTGTAAAAGTAAGTTCCCTCCCTCTCCTCTCTCCCTCCTTCCCCTCCTCTCTCCCTCCTTCCCCTCCCTTGTCTCCCTCTCTCCTTCCCTCCCTCCCTCTCTCCTTCCCTCTCTCCCTCTCTCCTTCCCTCCCTTCCCTCCCTTCGTTTTCTCGCTCCCTCCTGTTCCTGGACCAAAGTGAGGGTCAGGCTGCTATTTCTCGGGGCCCAATAACGAGATGCAGATGAACTGGGGAGGAAGATAATTTTTATTTCTGTAACTGGTTACAGGGAGAAGGCCAGGAAATTATCACTAGACCAACTCAAAATTACAAAGTTTTCTAAACTATATGTCTACATGTAAGTGTGCGTTCATCTAAAGACATTAGTGATTAATTTCTTTTAATCTGTAACTAAGGTCTGAGTCCTGAAGACCTTCCTTTAGAGCCTCAGTAAATTTACTTAATCTAAATGGGTCCACGGGCTGGGGTGGTTACTTATCTTGTCTCCTGCTAAATCAGGGAGGTTCAGGGAGTTCCTTTAGACCCCCAATAAACTTGTTTGTGGAGGCCTGGGGAGTTTCTTCAGACCCCCATTAAAACTTGTTTAATCCTAAATGGGTCCTGTTAAGAATTCCTTTGTTATTTTGTCATGCTTTAGTGTCCAGGCAAAACTTTTGGTGGGCTTTTGTTGCATTCCAGCCTTTGTATAAGGGCACTGGCTCAATCAGCTTTTAATGTCTACCCTAGTTAGTCAGTCAGTGCTGGGACAGTTGTGATGGAAGCCTTCGGTATTGAGACCTAGCCTCCCTCCCTTCCTCCCCTCCTTTCTCCTCCCCTCTCCACCTCCCTCCCTTTGTTCCTTCCTTCCGTCCTTCCATCCATCCTTCACTGGAGTTCCTACTATGATCAAGACATTATGCTAGAAGCTGGAAATAATGTTACACAAAACACATGCACAGACCCCATTAAGAAAGTTAAAAAGCCACCCAAAGAATGGGAGAAAATATTTGCAAATTATACATGTGGGACTTGTATCTAGGATATATAGAGAACCCTTACAACTCAATAATAAAAATACAAACAACTCAATTACAAAATTGACAAAAAAATCTGAATAGACATTTCTCCAGAGAAGCTATACAAATGGCCAGTAAGCACATGAAGAGATACTCAACATCGTTAGCCATCAGGGAAATGCAAATCAAAACCATAGTGAGATACCACTTCACACCTACTAGGATAACTATACTCAAAAGATAGACATTAACCAGTACTGGCAAGAGGTGGAGAAACTGGAACCCTCATACACTGCTGGTGGAATTGTAAAATAGTGTGGCCACTTTGGAAAACAGTCTGGCCATTCATCAAATGATAGCCATAGAGTTAACCTATGACACAGAAATTCCACACTTAGGTATACGTCTGTGAAAGGAAAATAGATCTCAGGACTCCCAAAATCACTAAGCCAAAGGGAAGTCAAACTGAAACTGTGTTAGGCAAACCTGCCTCCCATTTTATTCCTACGCAATCTAGCTACAAAGATAAAAAAGCTACATACCTCCCTCACAATTTGCCCACAAGGAAATTCCTTGTGGACAAAAGACAGAGAGAATTCAGTCATTCCTTGCTCATGTGAGACCAATGCATGCCTGATTGCTTCCTCCACCCTATTATTTCACTAAGCCAGACTAAGGCATAAGTGACTATTCCTCTACCCTCCTCTCACATGTAAATTGTGTATTCAGTAAAAGGCTAACCAGAGACCAAAACATGCAACAGTTTGTCTCACATCTACCTGTAATCTAGAAGCCCCCAACCTCACTTCTAGTTGTCCCACCTCTCCAGACTGAACCAGTGTACATCTTACACATATTGATTGATGTCTCATATTTCCCTATAATGTATAAAACCAAGCTGTGCCCCGAACACCTTGGGCACATGTTGTCAGGATCTTCTGAGGCTGTGTGACAGGCATGTGCTTAACCTTGGCAAAATAAACTTCCTAAATGGATTGAGATCTGTCTCAGATACTTTTGGGTTCACACATCCATGAGAAATGCAAACATATGTCCACACAAAGCTTGTACCTGAGTATTCATTCATAGAAGCATTATCAAATAGGCAAAAGGTAGCAACAACCCAAATGCCCATCAGCTGATGAATGGATACATAAAATGTGGTAGATCCTTACGATGGAATATTATTCATCCATAGGAAGGATGTACTGATACTCATTAAAACATGGCTATATCTTGAAAGCATTATCCTAAGTGAAATAAGTCAGTCACAAAAGGCCACTGATTATATGATTTCATTTATATAAGATGTCCAGCATATATATAGACAGAAAGTAGATCAGTGATTCCCCAGGGGTGAGGGAGGGGAATGGAGATTGACTGCTAATGGTTATGAGATCTATTTTTGGGATGATGAAAATGTTCTGGAATTGATTATGATGGTTGTACAACTCTGCAAATATACTAAAAAACCAATGCGTTTTTCACTTTAAGTAGGTGAATTGTCTGGTATGTGAGCTATAACTCAATAAGGCTATCATGTACTTATTTTATTTTATTATTATTTTTTGGAGATGGAGTCTCGCTTTGTCACCCAGGCTGGAGTGCCATTGTGCAATCTTAGCTCACTGCAACCTCTGCCTCCCAGGTTCAAGTGATTCTTCCGCCTCAGCCTCCCAAGTAGCTGGGACTACTGGTGTGTGCCACCACGCCTGGCTAATTTTTGTATTTTTATTAGAGACGGGGTTTCACCATGTTAGGTGAAACTTGAACTCCTGACCTCAGGTGATCCGCCTGCCTCAGCCTCCCAAAGTTCCGAGATTACAGGTGTGAGCCACCACACCTGGCCTATGTACATATTTAAAAAACACTAGCATTGTCTCTGTGCTTGTGGAAAACAGTCTTGTTGGAGAGATAATTTTAATCAAATAATTATACAAAATTATCTAACAATTACAAATTATAGTGAAGGAAAAGAATCTCATATTATGAAAGAGACTAGCTGGAGGCTAATGGGGGGGCGGTAGGTAAACATTCAAGTGCTCTTACAGAGATCCCCAAGTAACACTGGCTTAAATAAGGTAGATGTTCCATTCTTGCTGATCTATCAGTGCAGGTGTAAGCAATCTAGGGTGCATATGGAAGCCTCACCATTTTGGGGCTCTTCTGGCATGCTGCTCTGCTGTTCCCTGGGGGGCTGCACTCATCTGCATGGTCCACAGTGGCTGTCCACCATGCCTACAGTCCAAGCCTGAGAAGAGGGAGGGAAACAGTACAAAACTTGGCACTCCTGCTCATATTCAGCACTTTGTCACACCAGGTGAGGAAACAAAGTCAGATGTTCATCTGTTCAGATACCACTTAAGGGTTCTATTAGGAGAAGAGAATATATATTGGGCAAACAATTAGCAATCTCTGCCATAGATGGCCTCTCTGAGGAAGTGACATTGAAAGCAAGAACCTCGGGATAAGTTGATGTTAAAGAGACAAACGAGTTTTCCAGGCCAGGGGGATGGCATATGGAAGGGCCATGAGGCAGGAAAGGCCAGCTACCACATTTAATGATGCTTAATGATGTGCGTGTCTACTGTGCACATCCCCTCCAGATTTTTTTTTTGTTTTAACAGAGTCTCTGTGGCCCAGGCTGGAGAGCAGTGGTGCAATCATAGCTCACTGCATCTTCCAATTCCCAGGCTCAAGTGATCCTCCCACCACATGCCACAATGCATGGCTAATTTTTTGTTTCTAGTAGAGACAAAGTCTCTCCGTGTTGCGCAGGCTAGTCTTGAACTCCTGGGCTCAAGAGATCCACCCACGTCAGCATTCCAGACTGCTGACCTGGCCCCCTCCGATGTTTATAACTCATGAGTACCAGGACTAGGCCTGGTACTGGGAAGCAGCTGCATTGGATTTACCAGGCTTTTCACTCTTGTATTTTACAGGGCTGGGACAGGCCTGGACTGCAAGGAGGGGTCTTTGCACCATCTCTGAAAAGCCTATGTGTATCCTCAGCTTTGAGAACTGAATTCCATGGGTTGTGTCAGTGTCAGACCTGTGAAATTCAGTTCTTCAGCTGGGATATCTCTGTCGTCGTGGGCTTGAGGACACTGGAGAGAGTAGATCATGGAGAACTTCAGTCTGCTGAGGAGCTTGGAAGACTGGAGACAGAAGGCAGAGTCTCAGGCTCTGAAGGAATAAGGAGTGTGGGTTCCTGTGAGAAACACTCATTTGATTGTGAAAAGACTTGAGTTCTATGCTAAGCAGGGTTCCAAGTAGCTAAATGAATGATCTCAGCAAGTCTTTCTTGCTGCTGCTGCTGCTGCTGCTACTCGTTTACATTTATTGATTACTTAACGATGATTCAGGTACTGTCGTAAGTGCTTTACATGCTGTTATAGGAGACTCTTGGGAGAAATCTCTTTAATGAAGCTTGACACACATGGCATTGCCATGCAATGATTTTTTTCCCCCTCTTCACGGAATCAGAGGGAATAACAGAATGTGACAATGATTCTTTAGCATGGACTGCTGAGGCTTCTGGTTCCTTTTTAAGATCTGTGGTGAAAGAAGATGAGAAACATGGGTATGCCCTTCTTTTCATCCCCCTCTTCCTTTATTTGAATCTTTACTTCCTTCTATAAATATATTAGGGCTACATTGTCCCCTTGTATTTCAAACAAGGCAAAAAGAGGTTGTAATTAGACTTTACTGCAATCCTCAGTTTCTCCACGGAACAGGAATGCAAATGTTTTGAAGGCCTCTCTATTTGCTGACATGGTCAGCTGGGTGCCGTGGGCCAAGTCCTTCTGTTGCCCTCCTCTGTCACCAAGTAAGCTAGGTCCATTCTGAGGCTCAGGTTTGCTGTGATGATGACCACTTTTAGGCAGAAAGTTAGAGGTCTCACGAGTGCTATATAGACTTTATCAGGCTTTAGATTTGATGGGGAATAAGGAATGTGACTTGTCTTTTGGGAACTGATTTTTGATTCATCATTGTCTCTTGGTGTCCTGGAATTTCCATGTTATTACAGTCTACTGAACGAAAGAGTAACCTGTGCCAGAGGAGAGGCGAGTGAAAGACTCCACAGCATGCTCATTCTCAGTCTGTCTTCTCAGTGCCACCGAGGTTTACTGAGTACCCACTATGTGCTGAGCACTGTGCTCAGGGCTTTGTATGCATGATCTCAGTGAATCTCACCAAGCCTCATCTGGAAAATGGGGACAAATTAACAACAGGATGGCAAATTAAAAAACACGTAACCACGTTCTACAGATGCAAAGGGGTGCTTGGTTATTATGAAGGCCCCCCGGCAAGCGTGTGGGACATGGGTGTGTTCTCTGGGCTGTACTGATCAGATCAAGGACCTCCCCCACCCTTCTCACATTCTGCCCACTTCCGCCCTTTGCTTATCAGACCCTTAGCCAGTGACTCATTCTAGAACCAGAACCTTGGTGAAATCTCAACTGAGACCAGAGATCGGTGTCTTCAATCCTAGACTGATGGAGAAAATCCAGAATGTATACTAGAAGTTCCAAGTGCTCTGGGTTTCACCTCGTCTGTGCTGTAGACACTGACTTTGGCTCAGAACTCCGATTTAGTACAAAAGGCTCATTTTAATTTCAGGGGCACTATTCCTGAAGCAAACCTAATAAATGAAATATGGAATTCGCAGATACACACACACATTAAAAAATTAACCTGGTGTATCTGTGAAGAGTAGGCAGAAATTCACTGTATAAAAGAATGCTTCATTTTATAAAGAGTTTGTGTTAAGATTCCATTAGATAGTACATTTCTCAAAGATTTTTGAGGTTGTATTTGCTTTATCAAAACTTGGTTTATGTAAGTGGAAAAAGCATGTTGCAAAATAACTTGGTGTCTATGATTCAGTTTATGTAAAATAATAAGTGCATGTAGGAATACTTGTGTTGAACGATGTACATTGATTTGTTGACAATGATTATCTCTGAGATGGTGGGATTTGAGATGTGTTTTTCTTTTTTTTTGTATTTTTCTCTGTTGTTTGACTTAGAACATGTTTAGTTACAATAATAAAGTTATTGAAGACAATATAACACCCAATTGTGATGAGTCCAGACAGTACTCATGCTGTGCATTTCTTAGACAGTATGTTGTACAGGTGGGTCATGGAGGAGTGGAGAGAGAGCCCTGATTTGTTGTCCCATGAAGAAGAGAGGCACAGGATAATATGTAGTGTGATTCTTTCTTTTTTTTTGCAAGAGGAGAAATGTGTGTGTGTCCATGTAAGTGTATAGATGTCCAGTGGGTAGTGGGTGTTAAGATTGCAAGTGATTTTTTTCCTCTCTTCCTTAATTATGCTTTTCTGCCTAAATAAAAAAAGAGCACTCTCCAAAAATCCATCCATGTGTGCCAGTGGTTTTAAATGTGTTTCTTGGACCAGCAGCATCAGTATCACCTGTGATTTTTTTTGAGTCACTCTGTCACCCAAGCTGGAGTGTGGTGGCACAATCTTGGCTCACTGCAACCTCCGCCTCCTGGGTTCAAGTAGCTGGGATTACAGGAGCCTGCTACTATGCCCGGGTAATTTTGGTATTTTTAGTAGAGATGGGATTTTGCCTTGTTGGCCAAGCTGGTCTTAAACTCCTGACTGCAGGTGATTCGTCCACCTCAGCCTCCCAAAGTGTTGGGATTACAGGCATGAGCCACCACGCTTAGCCTGGGAATGACTTTTGGATTAGCCAACCAACCTGTGAACTTTTTAGAAATGTAAATTTTCAGGCCCCACTCAAGACCCCCTGAATAGAAAACTCTAGGGGTAGGGCCCAGCAATTTCTGTTTTACCAACCCTTTGGCTGACTTTTATGCACACTAAAGTTTTAGTACTGATAGGGTCAATCAAGGGACATCTTCGTTCCCCTGGAACTGAAATATAGCTGACATTGACATGAAAGATGCTGGCCCACTCCTATAAGTATGCATGCAAGTATTCCACAAAACTTATTTCTGAGAGATGAACAACAGGACCACAAAACTTCAAGATCATTAAAGTGATATTTCCACCAGTGAATGGTAGATCTCTAGGTTTTTAATGTGCAAACTTTAGGTGCATAAAACCACCTGAAGAAGTTGTCAATTAAGGCAGGCTCCTGGGTCATACCCCTGACCCACAGACTAAGCATTTCCAGGGATCTGTCATTTTAACCATCCCTCACTGAATGTCATCAAGGAGGTCCTAGGACAACACTTAGAGCAACTATTCTAGGCTTTTTCAAATGCTGTTTTCCCCCTCCATACTGTTATGTTTCTTCTTTCCAATTCATCCTTTCTCTTCCTGTCGTGATTGATGGGGTCTCAGAAGCAGATTAGCCATCCTTTCTGCTCTGTGCTTGGGATAGAATAGCTCACATGCTGCTAGAGAGGTGCCTTGGGAGTAATAATAATGATAATGGAAGTATTGATTTGCCATCCTCCAATAACAGAGGAAGGTCACGATTTATCAGCTCACATTAATGGGACGAGGTGGAAAGTTGGACAAACTACCTCACAGTCTGCCTTTCCCTGGTTCTAGGTTGCTGAGATTCAGTGATTTAGGGACACAGTGGTTTCCTAAGTCCTGCCAGCAGTCAAACCTTTGTTAGTTAAAAGGGAAATATCTTTTTTCATATTTTCTCACATCTAGACTCTTGCCCTCTTTTCTAATAATATTTCAGAGAGACAGCTCCCAGTTTGGGTGTCCAGGTGGTCAGAGAGTCTGGAAAAATGCTCTGGGGGCAGGAAACCAGGAAACAAGCCATCTTGTCTAGTTCCTCTTTGCTCTTGTTAGCACTAAGGTGATTTCACAACAGTTTTTTAAGGACGTTCTGCTCCTATCTCCTGCAGAAGGCCTTCCAAGTAGAAGAGTTAACTTTGATTATTCCTGGGAAAGTGCAGCAAATATAATTAGAACTTTTCTTTATTGGATATTTACAATGCTCCAGATATCTTGTATTAAAGAAAGATTTCTCTGTTTTCTATATCTGAAAACTGAGGCTCAGGGAGGTTACATAATTTGCTTACATTTCACACACAACATGTTAAGTGTCACAGTTAGACTGCACAGGGAGAGCCTATGTTCCTTTCACTAAAGTTTGTACTGTATTAGGATTTACAGTTTATAAAGCACTTTAACACACATTAGTATATTTGTTGAACACCACATTCTTCAGTGAAGTAGCTCTTCTTTTTTTTTTTTTTTTGAGACAGAGTCTTGCTTTGTCACCCAGGCTGAAGTATAGTGTCGTGGTCTCAGCTCACTGCAAGTTCCGCCTCCCGGGTTCAAGCAATTCTCCCTGCCTCAGCCTCCTGAGTAGCTGGGATTACAGGTGCCCACCACCACGCCCGGCTAATTTTTGTATTTTTTAGTAGAGATGGGGTTTTGCCATGTTGGCCAGGCTGGTCTCGAACTCCTGACCAGTGATCTGGCTGCCCCAGCCTCCCAAAGTCCTGGGATTACAGGCGTGAGCCACTGCGCCTGGCCATAGCTCTTCTTGTAATCCTAATTTTAGAGATAGGAAAGTGGAATTTTCAGAAGATTTTGCAACTTATCTGTCCCCCGTGCCATATAGCTGGTAATTGGTGACGTAGAGCCTCAAAATCAAGATCCCCATAGCAAAAAGTTTATTTTTACCTAAAAAAGTATACAAATATACATAAACTTGGAAGGAAAGAAAAAAAATCTTTAGCCTCAGTTTCTCCAATGTGACTGAAAACAGAAGAGCATGCATTGAGGCCCACTATGACTTATTCCTCCACCTGTGCCTTTGGTCAGCAGGAGTGAGCCCCTGTCCATGACCAATTTCACCCCTGGGACACAGTTATACTTTAAAATATGTGATAATTAAGAAACCATATGCGCTTTTTCTTTGGGTCCTGCAGTGCTCCTAAGACTGGTCAGATTTCACTGTCTCTGGTCAGCACTTTTTTTTTTTTTTTTTCCTGAGACAGTCTCACTCTGTCACCCAGGCTGGAGTGTAATGGTGTGATCTCGGCTCACTGCAACCTCTACCTCTCGAGTTCAAGCGATTCTCCTGCTTCAGGTTCCTGAGTAGCTAGAGTTACAGACGTGCACCACCATGCCTGACTAGTTTTTGAATTTTTAGTGGAGATGGGGTTTTGCCTTGTCGGCCAGGCTGCTCTGGAACTCTTGACCTCAAGTGATCCACCTGCCTCAGCCTCCCAAAGTGCTGGGATTACAGGTATGAGCCACCACACCTGGCCATATTTTCTTATTTTAAAAACTTACTTTTCTTCTTATATATGCAGTATGAATTTATTGCAAATAAGTTTGAATATATGGGAAACTATAAAAGAGAAAGTTTGAAATTATTAAAATTTTAAATTATGCAATTATGTATTTTTTTAAACTGGAAATTTGGAGAATTCAGAATATCATAGGAGAAAAACGTTATCTATACACTTATAGATTACCTTTTTGGGTTGTTTCTTTTCATTTTCACTTTTTTCTTTTCTTTTACAGGATTGGGATTATCTTTTGAATTTGTGTATCTGTGTTCTGTGTTCTGTTGTTTAACGTGTTAGAGTGTGCTTTTCCTCATGTCCTTGCATGGTCTTTTTATGCATTTTAAATGGGTGCATAAGCAGTTCAAGGGGTGGATGCGCCTTTGTTTACATGATCGTTTCCTTATTATCAGATATTCTGAACCTGGGTCTCCTGACTCTAAATCTGCTGCTATTTTTTTTCCCCCCACATATCTGTCTCTATTTCCTTTAGCTTCTTGTTTGCATTTATTTGAGAATTATTTGTGATGATTTTAGGAGTGTAAAAAACAGTATAAATAAATGTATTTTGCATTACTACATAACAGTGCTAGTGTTGAGGATTTACTATGTGCCAATCTCTATTTCAATACTTTGAAGAGCTTCTCATTAAAGCCCTCATCTCCCACAACAACAGTAGATACTGTTATCATTCCCATTATATAGATGATGTCACAGACACACACAGAGGCTAAGTATCACAGCACATTCATTTGTGTCTAGCAAAACATCCAGCTTCCAGAGTCGTATACAAACAGGCATTTATTTGTTCTTAGCCATTCTGAATACGGGCAACTACTACTAGCATTTGGGTTCGAGGCTCAGTGACATCAAGGCTGTTGTCACTGCAGAACTTTTCTCTTGTGCCTCTTGGTTTTAAAATGGCTGCAAAGGTCGTAGATATTACATCCTGATTCAAGAGAGGAAGGGAGAGAAACTGATGGTGTGGACTGGTCATGTCTGCTCCTTTTATCAGGAAAGCACATTTTCTTTCCAGAATCCCCTTTGTCTCCCCAGGAGAATTCCACTCATGCATTATTGTGTTTTTCATGACCACTGCCAACTCCAGAAGAGACTGGGAAAATGACTGTTTAACTTTTTCAACCTCTGGAGTGGAAGAGAGCTTGGGAAAGATTTTTTCTTTTTTTCTTTCTTTCTTTTTTTTTTTTTTTTTTTTTTTGAGACAGAGTCCGCTCTGTCACCCAGGCTGGAGTGCAGTGGCACGATCTCAACTCACTGCAGCCTCCACCTCCCGGGTTCAAGCGACTCTTATGCGTCAGTCTCCCAAGTAGCTGGGATTACAGGCATGTGCCACTATGGCTGGCTAATTTTTATATTTTTAGTAGAGACAGGATTTCACCATGTTGGTCAGGCTGGTCTTGACTCCTGACGTCAAGTGATCCACCTGCCTCTGCCTCCCAAAATCCTGGGATTACAGGCGTGAGCCACTGCACCTTGCCTGGGCATCACTTTTGCTATGGATTAAATTATGTCCCCCAGAATTCATATGTTGAAGCCCTAACCCCCCAGTGTGACTGTATCTAAAGATAGGGTCTAGGAGGTTATTACGGTAAAATGAGGTCATAAGGGTGGGGCCCTATTTCAATAGGACTGTGGTCTTATAGGAAGAGGAAGATTCAATCTCTCTCTCTCTCTCCTACCCCATCGCCACCCCCACCCCTCATGGCGACACAGTGAGAAGGCACAAAACTTCACCATGTTGTCATCCTAATCTCAGACTTCTAGCTTCCAAACGGTGAGAAAATAAATTTGTTTTTTTAAGCCACCCATTCTGTGGTATTTTGTTATGGTAGTACAAGCTGACCAAGACAAATGGCCACAAGATATCTGCCCTGGTCAAGTGTTGGTCTTATTTTTCCTAGCAGCCGATTTCATACAGGGACCAACCATCGGCTAAGAATTGGTGTATATCACATCTCTGGCTTGGATTATGGTTGGAAGTGGTCCAGTGCCTGCCAAACCTCATCTCTCACTGAATATAACGCCATCTAATACATGCCAACATTTTCATCAATATTAGTGTCACCGCAAAGTGCTATTAAAATAGAAGTGGTTTCATACATTATTTATCTGCAACGTGTCTACTGAGTCATTCTTTTGCTGGAGAGCTGTCTCCTTGGCATTTATAAACTTGGTAACAAATCTGCAGCTCACTGGATTCCTATCTTCAGGCTGTGACAGGGGAGAGGAGGCTCCATGGACTGTTTGGGCTGAAAGTAGTAGTCGTATCTCTTCTCTCAGCCCGGAACACATTTATTACGTGTCTGGTTGCAGGTGATCTGAACTAGGGGCTACGTAATGGAGATTCTGAAAATGATTGGCTGTAACCCACTTTCTTTTAGTTAGAGGGGGCTCTAAAAGGATACATTATTTATTAGTGATTTTCAATTGTGATTATTTTTAAATCAGAAATTCAAAATGACAATTCTAATCAGTGGGAATACATTAATGAATAAAATAGTCATTACTGTCTTCATGAAATTGATGTTCTCGTAAAGGGGAGATTTCATATATAAAGCTAGATTTCTGGCTGTTTGAAGTACCAAAAGAAGTGACAACTCTGGGCTGCCTTTTTTTCATGACAACTATCACCTGGATCCAGGAAGCCACTTTATTTATTTATTTATTTATTTATTTATTTATTTATTTATTTATTGAGATGGATTCTTGCTCTGTTGCCCAGGCTGGAGTGCAGTGGCATGATCTCAGCTCACTGCAACCTCCGCTTCCCCGGTTCAAGTGATTCTGCTGCCTTAGCCTTCCGAGTAGCTGGGATCACAAGCATACACCACCACGCCCGGCTAATTTTTGTGTTTTTCATAGAGATGGGGTTTCACCATGTTGGCCAGGGTGGTCTTACACTCCTGACCTCAGGTGATCCACCCATCCCAGCCTCCCAAACTGCTGGGGTTACAGGCATGAGCCACCACACTCGGCAGGTGGAGCCACTTTTTTTTTTTTTTTTTTTTTTTTTTTTTTTTTTTTTTTTTTTTTTG
>NC_037673.1:157052616-157064589 GCF_003255815.1 Theropithecus gelada
CCTCCCGGGTTCACGCCATTCTCCTGCCTCAGCCTCCCGAGTAGCTGGGACTACAGGCGCCCGCCACCTCGCCCGGCTAGTTTTTTGTATTTTTTAGTAGAGACGGGGTTTCACCGTGTCAGCCAGGATGGTCTCGATCTCCTGACCTCGTGATCCGCCCGTCTCGGCCTCCCAAAGTGCTGGGATTACAGGCTTGAGCCACCGCGCCCGGCCTTGGAGCCACTTTTAGATGGGGTATGAGAGCTGTCATTTGTCACACTCCTCATCACTCCTATTGTCTCATTTGATCCACATGGAATCTCAGTGGAGTAGATACCACTATTATTATTATTATTATCATTGTTACTGCCACTTGCAGACAAAGAAACTGAGGCTCAAAGAGGTGAAGTGACTGGCCAAGGTTTTCTAACTGTAGAAGGTGGAGTGTGATATGAACCCACTTCTATGCAACTTCAGAGGCTGAAGTCTTTGCCACTATGCAGAGTGGTTATTCAGGAGGCAGGAACACAAAAATATCACTAAGCAAAAACATTCAACCCATATAAGATCAAATTAGAGCAGTGTATCAGCAGGAAACAGATGGCATCCTCAAATTAGGATAACTCAAGCAGAGTTTCATAAAGAAACTATTTACAAAGGCGTGGGTAGAGTGTAGGGAAACTGCAAGGCATAGTGCAGAACCCTAGATTAGTAATAGTAGGGCTCCATTACCACTCCTAAGCCTTTAGGGGTAGATGAGAGGGCGGGTTACTGAAACTGGGGAGACAGGGGAGGACTGCCTTATTTGAGCTAACATCTTTTGCAGTGAAAAGCAGCCAGTACTTGGGGACTCCACAGGGAGACAACTTGGAGAATAAATACCCCAAGCTCATGCTCCAAGTTGTCTCTACTCCTTCCCTTTCATCTCCTGCCAATTGGAAGTCAGAGGGCAACGAGCCTTTGATGCCTTCCTACAGGTCAGCCTCTGAGAGCACAAAGTAGGGCAGAGAAGAGTGGAGAATGGCCCAGGGGACAAACTGGACATCCAGCACAAGGCGCAAGTCAAAGTCAAGAAGAGCACGCTAGGGGACGAGGGAGAGTGGGGAATCAGAATATACCACTTCAAAATATGCTTCTGTAGCAGAAGGATTATTTTGAGCTGAAGGCATTTGAGATTCAACAGATGCAGAAAGAAGCTTTCCCTAAGCATCCCTTATCTGACTAAAAGCAGAAACTTCTGAGAATCGAGGACTCTCATAAATCCCTTTTCTTGGAGAAGTTTTATGGCCTTGAAGGAGATGGAAAGCTGCACCGAATCGGACCTGCATAAACAAACTTCGCAAAGATAGCTCTTACCTTCCTTGAGTTTTCCCCCTGTATTTACCTCCTACAGTTTTGGGAAGCCTAAAACCCAAACCCCCTTTCCCGTGTCTTGTCACATCTCTACAAATGTATCATCCTTTGTTGCAATGATTTAAAAGCCTCCAAGCCTTGTCACTTTTTTGGGCGTGTTTCCTCTAGTTTATGAACCACCTCCACAGGCCACATAAACTTATAAAATCACACAAAGTTTGTATGCTCCCCCCACCTCCTGTTAATCTGTCTTTTGACAGTTTACTTTGCAGGCGCGGCCACTCAGCCTCCAAAGGTAGAGGAAATTTCCCCCCTTTTACAGCAGCGATGATGAGCAGGGGAAGAAATAAAGATAAGGATGAGGCCGGGCGCGGTGGCTCAAGCCTGTAATCCCAGCACTTTGGGAGGCCGAGACCGACGGGTGGATCACGAGGTCAGGAGATCGAGACCATCCTGGCTAACCCGGTGAAACCCCGTCTCTACTAAAAAATACAAAAAACTAGCCGGGCGAGGTGGCGGGCGCCTGTAGTCCCAGCAAAAGTAGTCCCAGCTACTCGGGAGGCTGAGGCAGGAGAATGGCGGGAACCCGGGAGGCGGAGCTTGCAGTGAGCTGAGATCCGGCCACTGCACTCCAGCCTGGGTGACAGAGCGAGACTCCGTGTCAAAAAAAAAAAAAAAAAAAAAAAAAAAAAAAAGATAAGGATGAGTCCAGCTTTGATGGGGCTGGGAAAGCATCTCCTTTTCCTTCTCTTTCTTACTCTCAGTCCTGTGAGGCCACCTTGTCTACCAGAAAAATCATTGATTCCACATCAGAGATTTCTCGAGTTTGCAACACAGGACTTGATACCTCTGTTTTGATGACTTTTCAGATGGACAGATGGTTGAACTATACAGGCTAGTGTCTTCCATTTTTGAGGAATGGTAGAGGGCATTAAACTCTACCTTCAGAAAGCGATGTTGTAAAACCTCCAAGACAGGTCTACCTGTTTTTCAAGTTCCCTAAAATCGATTCAGCTCAATCCTTGTCAAATACCATATATCCTGCTAAACTGAGCTATATATTACCCACCACCAAAAACCATTTACTTGCTTACTTTCAGAATTTGCCATTTCTGAAATCAACTGGACCATGGCTTTAGATCTTTAGGGAAGCAGGTTTTCATCAGTGTATTTCAATCATCTTTACAGTGACATTTCCCACAGCCCACCCCAGAGACAGAATATCACTGTCAGCATAAGTAACAGTAACAAATACAGGAACAGTTTAGTTAACACTTTAACAATTCAAATGGTCTATAAACCTAGTGTTCCTGGTTCAGAAACAGTGTGCTTCTGAGAATATATAGGGTGAGAGGACAGAGGCACATAGCATTGTTGGATAAGAACATTCACAAGAGGCTGGTATCATAGTTAATTTAGGAATTAGTTGTGACACCATTGTTTATGTCTCCATGAGCGTTTCACTTTCTCTCTTTCTGTCTCTCGTTCTTTCTCCCTCTCTTTCTCCCTCTCTCTCTCCCTCTCTCTCTCCCTCTCTCTCTCCCTCTCTCTGTCCCTCTCTCTCCCTCTCTCTCTCCCTCTCTCTCTCTTTCTCTCTTTCTTTCTTTCTTTCTTTCTTTCTTTTTCTTTCTTTCTTCTCTCTCTCTCTTTCTTTCTCTCTTTCTTTCGATGGAGTCTTGCTCTGTCTCCCAAGCTGGAGTGCAGTGGCATGATCTTGGCTCTCTGCAACCTCCACCTCCTGGGTTCCAGTGATTCTCATGCCTTAGCTTCCCAAGTAGCTGGGACTACAGGCGCGTGCCACCATGCCTGGCTAATTTTTTGTGTTTTTCGTAGAGACAAAAACACCATGTTGGCCAGGCTGGTCTCATACTCCTAACCTCAAGTGATCCGTCCGCCTTGGCCTCCCAAAGTGCTGGGATTACAGGTGTGAGCCACTGCCCCTGGCCCCATTCTTTTTCCTAGATAATGGAACCCCAATATTTTCAGAGAGTAGGCAAGCCATGTGCCTCAAAGGAAGCTGAGCTTCCCAGCCCTGGAGATCAAATTGTTTGTCCCATCCAGGTTTGGTGCCCTCACTCTCCACCGATGCTTGCATTAGCAGGACGTGTGATGCGGTTCTGACCAGTAGGCTGTGAGAAGTCTTCTGGGGCTGTCTCTAGCACAGTGGTTCCCCCTTACCCATGGGTGAGACATTCCAAGACTCCCACTGGAAGCCTGAAACTGAGAATAGTACTGAAACAGACTGCCATCAGTCAGAACACGTTTCTGTTAACAAATGTAATGCCTTTTCCAACTTAACTAAGCACTTATCACACACTGTGGCTGTAACTTTTGCAATCTGAGGTGTGACAGTAAAACTAGCATGAATTTCTTTTTCCTTCCTCACTATTTCACGGGTAGAAGATTTGTTCATACTGTAGCTATTAGCAGCATCAGCAAATGATTTCATTGCTTATTGAGAACTTTCACCTTTTCACGTAAAAGAAGCATTTTAGGCTTCCCTAGCATATTTAAATTGCCACCACTACTCCTCTTGTTCTTTGGGGCCATTATTAAGTAAAATAAGGGTTACTTGAACCCAAGCACTGGGATACAGATACTGTGACAGTAGATCTGATAACAAGATCTGACTAAGTGATTAGTGGGTGAGTAGCGTAGACAGTGTGGAGGTGCTGGATAAAGGGGCGATTCGCATCCCGGGTGGGATGGTGTGGGACGGTGCAGGATTTCATCACGCTACTCAGAGCAATGCATGATTGAAAACTTATCAATTGTTTATCTCTGGAATTTTTCATTTAGTATTTTTGGGCCCTGGGTGACCACAGGTAACTGAAACCAAGGAAAGCAAAACTGTGGAAGAGGGGAGATCCTTGTATAGGTTTTTCTTGCTGCTAGGAAGAGTCGCATAGGAAGAAATAGTTGCCTCTTTTTCTGGGGGACATTATCATGGCAGCTTGTGGTATTTTGAACTGTGGCAACTAGGAAACGATGGACAGGGAGCTAGATCTCCTGTTGAAAATGGGAGAGTGCAAAGATGCCGTTTGACACCCACGAACCACTGAGTTCACCAACCCAAGTTCTATCCTTCCTCAGGTCTTCTAATGTGAGACAATAGGTTTCTCATTGCTGGAGCTGTAGACACGGGCCCAGATCCTGATGTGCCATACAGAGGCATGAAATTCAGGAGTCAGAGGGGAAGGAGAAGGGTAACTAATAATTTTAGTAGATTGTTTTTCTATTTTTTTGATTAAAAAATATGCAAATGTAAAAATTCAATCAAGATGGAAGTGTTAAGAATGGGAACTGAACTCTCCTGTAATTCTCCACCTCCTACCTATATATAAATGTAATGTTAAAAAAATAGGATCAGAGTAGACATAGCTAACAGTAAAGCTCAGTTCTTTGTGCAAATACATGTCAGTCTGCCCCATTCTTTTAAATAATATCTATAATATTCCAAAGTATAGATATACCATAATTTTTTCAATCTAATACATGTGGTACTTTAAAAAACTTTCATCCAGATCGGCATGGTGGCTAATGCCTGTAATCTCAGCATTCGGGGAGGCTGAGGCAGGAGGATCACTTGAGATCAGGAGTTCAAGACCAGCCTGGGCAGCAGAGTGAAACCCTGTATCTATAAAAAATTAACAAAAATTAACTGGGCATGGTGGGGCAAGCCTATAGTCCCAGGTACTTGGGAAACATGAGCCCTGGAGGTGGAATCTGTAGTGAGCTGTGCTCATGCTACTCTACTCCAGCCTGGGCAACAGAATGAGACTCTGTCTCAAAACAAACAAACAAACAAACAAACAAACAAACAAACACTGTGATCCATCCATGAGTAAATATGTTCATGAGCCCTCAATCTGTCCCTTCAGTTATTTTCAGCAAGTCTCAATGTCATTCAGAGAACCATGCTCAGGGAGCAGCTATGTTGCACAGTGGACGGGACATGGGCATTTGGGGTCAGGCAGATTGGGGCTGGGATCTCCCACATACTAGCTGTGTTATCTTGGAAAGTGATTAAACCCCTTATGTCTCAGTCATCTCATCCCTAAAAAAAAGATAATAAAACCTTCTTCTTAATGTTGTTGTAAGAGTTAGAAATAACAAATTAAAATATCCTTTACCTACAATAGTTGTTCAATGAACAACATCTATTGTTTTAGGAAAGGAGCTGCCTTCATGAAATAGTTTAACTATTAACTAGTTTAACTATAGTTAACTAGTTTAACTATCTCTGGTTATTCTCACCGTGAACACAGTGGACAAATATGCATGTGTACTTGTTAGTCTAAGATAATTACTTTTTTTTTTTCTTTTTTTTTTTAAAGACAGAGTTTGACTGTATTGCCCAGGCACCTAGGCTGGTCTCAAATGCCCAGGCTCAAGTGATCCTCCAGCTCCAGCTTCCTGAATAGCTGGGATTACAGGCACAAACCAGTGTGCCCAGCAAAAATAATTCCTTGAAATTACTGAGCAGTTGTTCCCTAAATGGTGCAAGGTAGTACATGCAAACCAATCATCTAAATTCATCATTGTGAATCCTGTAAAGAAGATAAATATTTAATCCCCATTTCATGGACAGATGTCTGCAGAGTTTGAGCAATTTATCAAATAGGCCAGAAAAAGACATTATTCATAGTAAGAAGATCTCAATAGCCTGGAATGATGGGTCAAATTAAACAAGGTGAACTATTTTAAGTAAAAATGTAAAACTTATTGTTTAGTTATGTTTCTTTTTTTGCATGATGCAGAATGGGAGAAATGACACTTAATAGCAGGTATAAAAAATGCTTAAGAGTTTTAGGTGGCTGAAGTTCAGTGTGAAGCCATAGTGTGATCCAGCTGTCTAAACAAGCAAATATAATCTTTGTCCTCATAAAGACAAGTAAGAAACTTGTCAAAATGAGGAAGATAATGACTCCACTTGGTTTGCTCTTGTTAGACCACATGCTGTAACACTGGGGATGGCAAGTAACTGGCATGTGGGCTGAGGATTGTTGCTTGAATGCCTATGATGGATACCACTAATTAACCATATTCCACTGAGTTTAGATGTAGCCTCTGAACCTCTATCAGCACAGTCTTTAAGGAAGCCAATAGTTCTTGAATGAAGTTGGCATGCAAGATGAAACCTACAGGTAACCAATGGACTGTAGGCTATTCTTACCATCTCCTTCCAAGTAGGCAGCTAGTGCTTATATCATGTATTCCAACCTTCTACCAGCCACAAAAGATTGAATAGGACCCAAGGGTTGTCAGTCTGCAGGCTACTTTGAAGAGCTTTATTTAAACTGAAACAAGCTTACCTCACTCTGATTCCCTCTTTGGGGAGTTTGAACTTGGGAAAAGAAGGCAAATCAGAAGGTTGGCGGCAGGCCTTGAAGCTGAACTCTTAATGGGTACCATGCTATGGTAGAGGCCATATGGAGACCATGCTATTGTAGAGGCCAAAAGGGAGCAGAAGGAAATCAGAAAACAGAAACAAGAATGAGGAAGCAGAAGCTATGAGGTAGAGAAAATCTACAAACGGAGAGGGGATATGGAATTGGTTGGTGGCAGCAGAAATAGTAGATGAGGCGGAGAGAACTGAGGATGAACAGAGCCCCACTGCTAAGGGACTAACAAGAGCTCTTGTCCTCTGGGTAGAGATCTAGGTGTACTGCTGTCTCTACTCCTTCCTAGAGGCCTCATTTGCCTGGGGTCCAATCAACTGGCCATGAATTTGAGGTTCTTTTTTTCTTACGTCCACTATAACCTCCTCCTATTGCTTGAGGTAGCCTGAGGAAAATCTTTGTTCCTTGTCATCAAAAATGTCTACTCAAGATTCCTTGTCTAGTTTTGGGTGCCATATTGGTGAACTGGAGCAGGTCCCCAGGAGAGAGATTAGAATGGTAAAGAGGCCTGGGGGCTCTCACACAGAAAGAGTTTTCAAAGGGATGAGAGGGATGAGGAGTACTTGCCAAAAACAGTGATCCTTAGAGTGTAATCACCAAGCAGCAGCAGCGGCATCTTAGAGATGTAAATTTCTGGGCCCACCCCAGACCTGTAGAAATTCTGGGGGTAGGGCCCTGGACTATAAGGTTTAGCAAGACCTCCACGTCTGATGCATGCTTAAGTTTGAGAGCCACTGGTCTAGAGAAGAGAAGACCCAGGCAGATTATGAGGATGATCTCCAGTTATTTGAAGGAGTCAGGAGAAGGAAGTGTGATATGAGATCCTAGAGGGCAGCACCAGAACCCTTGGCTGGAAAAAATGGGAGACAGATTTTAGGACAATAGAAGGATTTCACAAACAGTTAAGGCTGGTTTGAGAAAGATTTGTGCCTGGTGGGTAGTGAGCTGCTTGTTTCTGGGGGAGTTTAAGGAAAGATTGCATGACCAACAGTTGGTAGATATTGCAGAGGTCTGTGAAGTACACAGGAGAAAAGGAAACTGAAAGAGGAAGCGTGTGTTAGGAAGGCTCTGCAAATCAGGAACAGCAATTGAGGACTGGCATCCAACGTCTCTCATCACTATGGTAACAGTGGGGGTGGGGGTGGTAACAAGCTAATTGTGTTTATAAACCTCAGCTGGGGCTTGTTTCTGGGCACTTTCTTGAGTTACAGGTGAATCCAGGATCCTGGTCTCTGCCGTGCAACAAATCCTAACTCCTGGGACCAGGATCCCATTTTGAAATTGCTTATATTTCTATCTCTAGATTCTACCTGTTCATTAAACTTTCTTGAGTAGGGTAGAAATTCCAATATGGGGAAACAGGTGGAGGAAATCTAATGATCAATCCAAACACCTCAGGACAGGAAGCTGTATCTAGAGTAATGAATACTAATATCAAACCTACACATTGCATTTTGTGGGTAAAAGTGTGAGCTGTAGAAATGGAAGGCTAGATATCATCAACTGAAGAATGAGGAGGTTCATAAATTTGGAAAGGAGAGTTTTATTTCTCATAAAGGATTGCAGCCTGCAGGGTTGCCATTCTGACAGGGTGAGAAGCATAGCCTCTGGTCAGAAGCCCAAAACAGATACTCTGAGAGTGGGGCAAATGGAATAGAAATTTATGCTGAGCAGAGTGGTCAAATATACATATTCAATAAACTATCGGAGGAATCATGAATATTTATGAAGGAGAAACATGCGCATGTGCAATTGAGCTTCATCCCCCTCCATGGGTCCCATGTATAAAAAATGACGGTGTTAGCATGATCTAAGGGTGGAGTTTTTGGCCCTTTGACGTCAAAAGGTGAAGCAGACAGGAAAACCCTTATTGCACATTCCTTGTAGATTGGCCAGAACCACTCTGTGGTTGGTGGTCTCTTATCAGGCAAAAAAGGAGAGGCAGCGTTAGGTGGTAGGCTGATACCAGTGGTGGAGTCTTTTGAAAGGGCTGCTTTCTTTTTAAAATATTTTTAAATTTATTTTTTATTTTTGATAGGTTTTTGGGGAACTGGTGGTGTTTGGTTACATGAATAAGTTCTTTAGTGGTGATTTGTGAGATTTTGGTGTGCCCATCACCAAGCAGTGTACCCTGTACCCAATGTGTGGTCTTTTATCCTTCGCCACCCCACCCTTTCCCCTGAATCCCCAAAGTCCAATGTATCATTCTTTTTTTTTTTTTTTTTTGAGATGGAGTCTCGCTCTGTCACCCAGGCTGGAGTGCAGCGGCATGATCTTGGCTCACTGCAAGCTCTGCCTCCTGGGTTCAGGCCATTCTCCTGCCTCAGCCTCCTGAGTAGCTGGGACTACAGGCGCCTGCAACCATGCCCGGCTAATTTTTTGTATTTTTAGTAGAGACGGGGTTTCACCGTGTTAGCCAGGACGGTCTTGATCTCCTGACCTCGTGATCCACCCACCTCGGCCTCCCAAAGTGCTGGGATTACAGGCGTGAGCCACCGTGCCTGGCCCAACGTATCATTCTTATGCCTTTTGTTCTCATAACTTAGCTCCCATATATGAGTGGGAACATACAATGTTTGGTTTTCCATTCCCGAGTTACTTCACTTCATCCAGGTTGCTGCAAGTGCCATTATTTCATTCCTTTTATGGCTGAGTTGTATTCCATGGGGGGTGTGTGTGTGTATATACACACCATATTTTCTTTGTTCACTTCTTGTTGGTTGATTGGCATTTGGGCTGGTTTCATATTTTTGCAATTGCAAATCACGCTGCTGTAAATACGCATGTGAAAGTATCTTTTTCATATAATGACTTATTTTCCTCTGGGTAGATACCCAGTAGTGGGATTGCTGGATCAAATGGTAGTTCTACTTTTAGTTCTTTAAGGATTCTCCACGCTAGTTTCCACAGTGGTTGTACTAGTTTACTTTCCCACCAACGGTGTAAAAGTGTTCCCTTTTCACTGCATCCACACCAACATCTATTCTTTTTCTGATGTTTTGATTATGGCCATTCTTGCAAGACTGAGGAGGTATCCCACTGTGATTGTGATTTGCATTTCCCTGATCATTAGTGATGTTGAGCATTTTTCCATATGCTTCTTGGCCATTTGTATATCTTCTTTTGAAGATATTCATGTCCTTAGCCCACTTTTTAATGGGATTGTTTTTTTCTTGTTAATTTGTTTGAATTTGTATCAGTCTGTTTTCACGCTGCTGATAAAGACATACCTGAGACTGGGAGGAAAGAGGTTTAATTGGTTACAGTTCCACATGGCTGGGGAGGCCTCAGAATCATGGTGGGAAGTGAAAGGCACTTCTTACATGGTGGCAGCAAGACAAAAATGGGGAAGAAGCAAAAGTGGAAACCCCTGATAAACCCATCAGATCTCATGAGACTTATTCACTATCATGAGAATAGCATGGGAAAGACCGGCCCCAGTGATTCAATTACCTCTCCCTGGATTGCTCTCACAACACATGGGAATTCTGAGAGATACAATTCAAGTTGAGATTTGGGTGGGGATACAGTCAAACCATATAAGAGTTCTTTGTAGATTCTGGATATTAGTCCTTTGTCGGATGTATAGGTTGTGAAGATTTTCTCCCACTCTGTGGGTTGTCTGTTAGCTCTGTTGATTATTTCTTTTGTTGTGTAGAAGCTCTTTAGTTTAATCAAGTCCTGTCTATTTATTTTTGTTTTTGTTGCATTTGCTTTTGGGTTCTCGGTCATGAAATCTGAAAGGGCTACTTTCTGTTAAGCCCTTAGGGAAGAAAGGCTAATGATGGTTAAAGAGGGAGGGGGTATAACGATGTGTATCTGAGTCTCCTATCCTGTCATGGCTGAGAACTCAGTCTTCAAGTTTACTCTGGGATCCCCTTGGCCAAGAGATGGTCCATTCAGTCAGTTGAGGGGGGCTTTGAATTTTATTTTTAGTTTATGATATATAGTTGCATGACCTTGAGCAAGTTGCTTTTCTCTGCCTTATTTTCATTGTCTCTTAAGATGAGACTCACATTAGTTGCTACCTTAGAGGATTGTTTTTGGATTGAGACAATAGCACTGTGCCCATTACATGTTAAGCACTCAACATATTTAAACTATTATCATTGCTATCGTTGTTTCATCTCAATGAACTTCTAAAGTGCCTCTAAGGACAGGAGGATAGGTATTGTTAACCCATTTTCTAGCCTCAGAAACTGAGGCAAAGGATATTTAAGACTCGGTATGACATCACACTGCCTCACTGTTACTGGCTGGATAAAACTAGGACTTAGTTTTCCTAACTTCATGTGGACTGGACAAGGGACAGGTTCTGTATGTGTGTTGTAGAAAGGAGGGACAGAATTTATTTTTTGAAAAGGCAATATAAGCACATAAGTAAAATTCTACAAAAAGGTGTGTGGTGGAAAATAAACCTCCTTCCTATCCCCCTCATCTCCAGTTCTTTGGTCCCTTTCTGTTGACAGATCCTGTGCATCCTTCAGGAGCTGTTTCATGCATGCACAAGCCTAGTGTGTGTGTGTATATCCCAGGAGACTGTTTCTACAAAAGGCCCCTTCCTGCTCCTGTTCCTGATCCAGGGGTGTGTGTGTGTGGAGTCTGTGTGTGTATGTGTGTGTGGGGTGTGAGTGGGGTGTGTGTGAGTCTGTGTGTGTATGTGTGTGTGGGGTGTGAGTGGGGTGTGTGTGTGAGGGATGTGTGTATGCATGTGTGTGGGGTGTGAAGGTGTGTCTGGGGTGTGAGGGGTGTGTGTGTGTGCATGTGTGTGTATGGTGTACGTGTGTGTGGGGTGTAAGGTGTGTGTGTGGTGTATGTGTGTGTAAGTGGGATGTGTATGTGGGATGTAAGGGGTGTGTGTGGGGTGTGTGTGTATGTGTGTGAGGTGTGAATGGTGTATGTGTATGTGTGTGAGGGGTGTGTGTATGTGTGTGGTATGTGGAGTGTGTGTGTGACATGTGTGTATTTGTGTGGGTGGTGTGTGTGGGGTGTGAGGGGTGTATATGTGTGGGGTGTAAGGGGTATGTGTGTGGTGTATGTGTGTGGGGTGTGAAGGGTATGTGTGTTAGGTGTATGTGTGTGGGGTGTGAGGGGTGTATGTGTGTGTGGTGTATGTATGTGTGGGGTGTGATGGGGGTGTGTGTGTGTGGTGTATGTGTGTGAGGGGTGTGTGTGTGTGGTGTCTGTGTGTGTGTGGTGTCTGTATGTGTGTGGTGTGTGGGGTGTGATGGGTGTGTGG